>NC_029781.3:78348155-78354252 GCF_000817695.3 Arachis duranensis | reverse complement strand
AGCTTGCCATGGAAAGGAGTAAGAAGGATTGAGTAGAAGCAGTAGGAGAGCAGGCGTCCTTGAGCCATGCAGCATCTCCATTCGCTTATCTGAAATTCCCACCAATGAATCTGCATAAGTCTTCTATCCTTTTATTTAATCTATTCTTTTATCTTTATTTTTGAAACCCATAAACCATTTTAATCTGCCTGACTGAGATTTACAAGGTGACCATAGCTTGCTTCATGCCAACAATCTCTGTGGGATCGACCCTTACTCACGTAAGGTTTATTACTTGGACGACCCAGTACACTTGCTGGTTAGTTGAACGGAGTTGTGAATTCAACCAGTGCCATAATAATGATTTCATACAAAGACAAACAACTTAAAGAGAATTGATCACAATTTCGTCCACCAAGTACATTCAATGCACTTATTAGATGTGGTTTGGAAATATATATTAAGTTAGAATAGAATGTTTTTTTTATTATTTTAAATACAACTTTACTGCATAAAATCTTGATTTAGCTGAAACTTACTACCAATGGTATCTCACTATTTCCCACAATGATGATGTCAGATGAGATAACATTTTTATCTACTTTACTAATTGCTCTAACTCATCTAAGTCAATCTTAAACTACACCACTCTAGAGAGATAACATTCTCACTAATTGCTTGGTTTTCCTTTCTAGCAAGAACAAGGCAGCTTTTTATGTTCTTTTTGTAAGTTAACTAGTTGTGTTAAGCTTGTTACCTTGTCTCTATGAGTGTCGTCACACTCTTCTTGTTGATTCTTTGCTTTTTTGCATTATTATTACCTTCTAGTTCTGCTCTTGTCTCTAATGGGATAACTCTGCTGTCATTGTTGTCACACTGGACCTTTGCTCCTTCCATTATCAACTTCACCTGGAATCCATCTCATTCCATTCCATGCTCATGGGTTGGAGTCCAGTGTAACCATGAGCACAATGTGCTCTCTCTTAACCTCACTGACCAAGGGATTCTTAGTCAATTTGGACCTGAGATAAGACTATTGCATCACTTGCAGACTCTTGTGTTGGCCAATAATGGTTTCTCAGGAATGGTACCTTCAGAGCTAAGTAACTGTAGTTTGTTTCAGCTCTTAGACCTTTCTAATAACAGCTTTAGCAGACAGACACTATATAGCTTCAAGAAGTTATAAAATCTGCTGTATATGAGCTTGTCATTCAATCTGTTGAGTGGTGAGATTCCAGATTCCTTATTTCAAATTTCTCAATTACAAGAAGTGAACCTTCACTCTAACCATCTCAGTAGTCCTATCCCAACCAGCATAGACAACTTAACTGAGCTGTTGAGGTTGGATCTACATGGTAATAGGTTGACAGGTACTATTTCTTCATCCATTGGTAATTGCATGAAATTAGAGGTTTTGGTTTTGAATGAGAACAAGCTCGAAGGTGAACTACCATTGGTGATGGTTAATCTCAAGCATCTGAAAAATATCTCACTGTTTGACAATCAGTTATCTGGATTTATACCTCAAAGCTTGGAAAACAATAGTAGCCTAGTGAAGCTGGACCTTTGGTGCACGAAATTGTGATCATCAATGGCGCCATCAACATGGTACGCACAATTGTAATCTCAACTCTTTATCACAACTTCGCACAACTAACCAGCAAGTGCACTGGGTCATCCAAGTAATAAACCTTACGCGAGTAAGGGTCGATCCCACGGAGATTGTTGGTATGAAGCAAGCTATGGTCATCATGTAAATCTCAGTCAGGCAGATTCAAATGGTTATGAATGATTTTATGAATAAAGCATAAAATAAAGATAGAGATACTTATGTAATTCATTGGTGAGAATTTCAGCGTATGGAGATGCTTTGTCCCTTTCGTCTCTCTGCTTTCCTACTGTCTTCATCCAATCCTTCTTACTCCTTTCCATGACAAGTTGTATGTTGGGCATCACCGTTGTCAATGGCTACAGTCCCATCCTCTCAGTGAAAATGTTCAACGCGCTCTGTCATAGCACGGCTATTCAGCTGTCGGTTCTCGATCATGTCAGAATAGAATCCAGTTATTCTTTTGCGTCTGTCACTAACGCCACACAATCGCGAGTTTGAAGCTTGTCACAGTCATTCAATCCTTGAATCCTACTCAGAATACCACAGACAAGGTTTAGACCATCCGGATTCTCTTGAATGCCGCTATCAATTCTAGCTTATACCACGAAGATTCTGATTAAGGGATCCAAGAGATATCCACTCAATCTAAGGTAGAACAGAGGTGGTTGTCAGGCACACGTTCATTGCTGAGAATGATGATGAGTGTCACGGATCATCACATTCATCATGTTGAGGACAAGTGATATCTTAGAACAAGAATAAGCTGAATTGAATAGAAGAACAATAGTAATTGCATTAATACTCGAGGTATAGCAGAGCTCCACACCTTAACCTATGGTGTGTAGAAACTCCACCATTGAAAATACATAAGTGATAATGGTGATCATTGGCTTCGGCCCCAGAGAGGGAACCAGAAGAACCAAGATGTGTAATACAATAGCAAAAGGTCCTATTTGTAGAGAACTAGTAGCTTAGGGTTTACAAAGATGAGTAAATGATATAAAAATCCACTTCCGGGCCCACTTGGTGTGTGCTTGGGCTGAGCATTGAAGCTTTCAAGTGTAGAGACTTTTCTTGGAGTTAAACGCCAGCTTTTGTGCCAGTTTGGGCGTTTAACTCCCATTCTTGTGCCAGTTCCGGCGTTTTACGCTAGAATTCTTGAGCTGACTTGGAACGCCTATTTGGGCCATCAAATCTCAGGCAAAGTATAGACTATTATACATTGCTGGAAAGCCCAGGATGTCTACTTTCCAACGCAGTTGAGAGCGCACCAATTGGGCTTCTGTAGCTCCAGAAAATCCACTTTCAGTGCAGGGAGGTCAGAATCCAACAGCATATGCAGTCCTTTTCAGCCTCTGAATCAGATTTTTGCTCAGGTCCCTCAATTTCAGCCAGAAAATACCTGAAATCATAGAAAATTACACAAACTCATAGTAAAATCCAGAAATATAATTTTTGCATATAAAAACTATGAGGGACGTTTCTGGACTTTACTATGAGTTTGTTTAGCGAAAACATACTAAAAACATACTAAAAACATACTAAAAACAATGCCAAAAAGCGTATAAATTATCCGCTCATCACAACACCAAACTTAAATTGTTGCTTGTCCCTAAGCAACTGAAAATCAAATAAGATAAAAAGAAGAGAATATGCAATGAATTCCAAAAACATCTATGAAGATCAGTATTAATTAGATGAGCGGGGCTTTTAGCTTTTTGCCTCTGAACAGTTTTGGCATCTCACTCTATCCTTTGAAATTTAGAATGATTGGATTCTATAGGAACTCAGAATCCAGGTAGTGTTATTGATTTTCCTAGTTAAGTATGATGATTCTTGAACACAGCTACTTTATGAGTCTTGGCCGTGGCCCAAAGCATTCTGTCTTCCAGTATTACCACCGGATACATACATACCACAGACACATAACTGGGTGAACCTTTTCAGATTGTGACTCAGCTTTGCTAGAGTCCCCAATTAGAGGTGTCCAGGGTTCTTAAGTACACTCTTTTTACCTTGGATCATGACTTTATTTTTTTCTTTTTCTTTTTCCTCTCTTTCTTTTTTTTTTTTTGCTTGCTTTCTCTTTTTTTTTGTATTCACTGCTTTTTCTTGCTTCAAGAATCATTTTTATGATTTTTTAGATCCTCAGTAACATGTCTCCTTTTTCATCATTCTTTCAAGAGCCAACATTCATGAACAACAAATTCAAAAGACATATGCACTGTTTAAGCATACATTCAGAAATTAAAAGTATTGCCACCACATCAAAATAGTTAATCTATTATAAAATTCAAAATTCATGCAATTCTTCTTTTTTTCAATTAAGAAAATTTTTCATTTAAGAAAGGTGATGGATTCATAGGACATTCATAACTTTAAGGCATAGACACTAAGACACTAATGATCATAAGACACAAACATAGATAAATATAGGCATAAAAATTCGAAAAACAGGAAAATAAAGAACAAGGAAGTTAAAGAACGGGTCCACCTTAGTGATGGCGGCTTGTTCTTCCTCTTGAAGATCCTATGGAGTGCTTGAGCTCCTCAATGTCTCTTCCTTGCCTTTGTTGCTGCTCTCTCATGATTCTTTGATCTTCTCTAATTTCATGGAGGAGGATGGAATGTTCTTAGTGCTCCACCCTTAGTTGTCCCATGTTGGAACTCAATTCTCCTAGGAAGGTGTTGATTTGCTCCCAATAATTTTGTGGAGGAAAGTGCATCCCTTGAGGCATCTCAGGGATTTCATGATGAGTAGGATCTCTTGTTTGCTTCATCCTTTTCTTAGTGATGGGCTTGTCCTCATTAATGAGGGTGTCTCCCTCTATGTCAATTCCGACTGAATAACAGAGGTGACAAATGAGATGAGGGAAGGCTAACCTTGCCAAGGTAGATGACTTGTCCGCCACTATATAAAGTTCTTGGGATATAACCTCATGAACTTCTACTTCCTCTCCAATCATGATGCTATGAATCATGATAGCCCAGTCTATAGTAACTTCGGACCGGTTGCTAGTGGGAATGATTGAGCGTTGAATAAACTCCAACCATCCTCTAGCCACGGGCATGAGTTCATGCCTTCTCAGTTGAACCGGCTTCCCTCTTGAATCTCTCTTCCATTGAGCACCCTCTTTACAAATGTCTATGAGGACTTGGTCCAACCTTTGATCAAAGTTGACCCTTCTAGTGTAGGGGTGTTCATCTCCTTGCATCATGGGCAAGTTGAATGCCAACCTTACATTTTCCGGACTGAAATCTAAGCATTTCCCCCGAACCATTGTAAGCCAATTCTTTGGGTCCAGGTTCACACTTTGATCATGGTTCTTGGTGATCCATGCATTAGCATAGAACTCTTGAACCATTAAGATTCCGACTTGTTGAATGGGGTTGGTAAGAACTTCCCAACCTCTTCTTTGGATCTCATGTCGGATCTCCGGATATTCACTCTTTTTGGGTTTGAAAGGGACCTCGGGGGATCACCTTCTTCATGGCCACAACTTCATAGAAGTGGTCTTGATGCACCCTTGAGATGAATCTCTCCATCTCCCATGACTCGAAGGTGGAAGCTTTTGCCTTCCCTTTTCTCTTTCTAGAGGTTTCTCCGACCTTAGATGCCATAAATGGTTATGAAAAAACAAAAATCAATGCTTTTACCACACCAAACTTAGAAGGTTTGCTCGTCCTCGAGCAAAAGAAGAAAGAAGAGAGTAGAATAAGAAGAAATAGAGGAGATGGCGGTGGCTTTGTGGTTCGGCCAAGGGGGAGAAGTAGTGTTTAGGTTGTGTGAAAATGAAGGAGTGAAGAAGGGTTTATATATGAGTGGGGAGAGGGGTAGGGTTCGGTCATGTATGGGTGGGTTTGGGAGGGAAAGTGGTTTGAATTTGAATGGTGAGGTAGGTGGGGTTTATGAAGGATGGATGTGAGTGGTGAAGAGAATAGTGGGATTTGATAGGTGAGGGGTTTTTGGGGAAGAGGTGTTGAGGTGATTGGTGAATGGGTGAAGAAGAGAGAGAGTGGTGGGGTAGGTGGGGATCCTGTGGGGTCTACAGATCCTGAGGTGTCTGGTGGACGAAATTGTGATCACTATTCTTTAAGTTATACTTTTATGGAATTTGAAATTGGCACGAGTGGACACAACTCCGTTCAACTAACCAGCAAGTGTACTGGGTCGTCCAAGTAATAAACCTTACGCGAGTAAGGGTCGATCCCACAGAGATTGTTGGTATGAAGCAAGCTATGGTCATCTTGTAGATCTCAGTTAGTGAGTGGAATCATAGGGTCAAATGGAATTAAATTGGATAAATAAAATAAGTAAAAGGGATAGAAATACTTATGCAGATTCATTGGTGGGAATTTCAGATAAGCGAATGGAGATACTATATGGCTCACGGACGCCTGCTTTCCTACTGCTTCAACTCAATCCTTCTTACTCCTTTCCATGGCAAGCTGTGTGTAGGGGTTCACCATTCGACGATGGCTACTTTGAATCCTCTCGGGAAAATG
>NC_029781.3:78346789-78348105 GCF_000817695.3 Arachis duranensis | reverse complement strand
GTTCATGGGTGAGAATGATGATGAGTGTCATGGATCATCACATTCATCATGTTGAAGTGCAACGAATATCTTAGAATAGGAATAAGTCGAACTGAATAGAAAATAGTAGTAATTGCATTGAAACTCGAGGTACAGCATCACTCCACACCCTTAATCTATGATGTGCAGAAACTCCACCGTTGAAAATACATAAGTGAAAGGTTCAGGCATGGCCGAATGGCCAGCTCCCATGATCTGAGAACTAATCGTCCTAAGATGTCTAATACACTGATAAAAAGTCCTATTTATAATAAACTAGCTACTAGGGTTTACATGAGTAAGTAATTGATGCATAAATCCACTTCCGGGGCCCACTTGGTGTATGTTTGGGCTGAGCTTGATCTATCCACGAGTTGAGGCTTTTCTTGGAGTTGAACTCCAAGTTATGACGTGTTTTGGGCGTTCAACTCCGGATCATGACGTTTTTCTGGCGTTTAACTCCAGACAGCAGCATGTACTTGGCGTTCAACGCCGAGTTACGTCGTCAATTCCCAAATAAAGTATGGACTATTATATATTGCTGGAAAGCCCTGGATGTCTACTTTCCAACGCCGTTGAGAGAGCGCCAATTGGAGTTCTGTAGCTCCAGAAAATCCATTTTGAGTGCAGGGAGGTCAGATTCTAACAGCATCAGCAGTCCTTTTGTCAGCCTTCTTCAGAGTTTTGCTCAAGTCCCTCAATTTCAGCCAGAATTTACCTGAAATCACAGAAAAACACACAAACTCATATAAAGTCCAAAAATGTGAATTTAACATAAATACTAATGAAAACATCCCTAAAAGTAGCTCAAACTTACTAAAAACTACCTAAAAACAATGCCAAAAAGCGTATAAATTATCCGCTCATCACAACACCAAACTTAAATTGTTGTTTGTCCCCAAGCAACTGAAAATCAAATAGGATAAAAAGAAGAGAATATACTATAAATTTTTAAAATATCAATGAATATTAATTCTAATTAGATGAGCGGGACTTGTAGCTTTTTGCTTCTGAATAGTTTTGGCATCTCACTTTTTCCTTTGTAGTTCAGAGTGATTGGCTTCTCTAGGAACTTAGAATTTTGGATAGTGTTATTGACTTTCCTAGTTAAGCATGTTGATTCTTGAACACAGCTACTTATGAGTCTTGGCCGTGGCTTTAAGCACTTTGTTTTCTAGTATTACCACCGGATACATAAATGCCACAGACACATAACTGGGTGAACCTTTTCAGATTGTGACTCAGCTTTGCTAGAGTCCCCAGTTAGTGGTGTCCAGAGCTCTTAAGCACACTCTTTT
>NC_029781.3:78345737-78346410 GCF_000817695.3 Arachis duranensis | reverse complement strand
AAGAAGAGAATATGGTAGAGAGGGGGAGAGGTAGGTTCGGCTAAGTGGGAGAAGATGGGTTTGTGTTATGTGAAAATGAAGTAGAATAGAAGGGTATTTATAGGGAGAGGGGAGGGTGTATGTTCGGCCATTTTGGGTGGGAATGGGTGGGAAATTGAATTTGAATTTTATGAAGATAGGTGGGGTTTATGGGGAAGAGTGTGTTGATGTGAATGGTGAATGGGGTAATTGGGAAGAGGAATTGAGGTGATTGGTGATGGGTATTGGGAAGTGTGACATGGGGAGTAGGAAAATGAGATTTAGGATTAGGAGAGTGTGATTAGGATTAAAAGGTAAGGTGGGAATATGGTAGGTGGGGATCCTGTGGGGTCCACAGATCCTGAGGTGATCCTGTGGGGTCCACAGGATCCTGAGGTGTAAAGAAATACCATTCCTTCACCAAATGGGCATGTAAAATGCCTTCGTGCATCATTCTGGCGTTTAAACGCCCATTGGTGCATGTTCTGGGCGTTCAACGCCCATGTAAAGCATGTTTCTGGCGTTGAACACCAGTTTCATGCTTGTTACTGGCGTTCAGCGCCAGTTTGTCTCTTCTAGGCACATTCCTGGCGTTCAGCGCCAGGATGTTGCTTGTTTCTGGCGTTCAGCGCCAGAATGGTGCTCTGTTCTGGCG
>NC_029781.3:78344533-78344958 GCF_000817695.3 Arachis duranensis | reverse complement strand
ATGTGGGGTCCACAGATCCTGAGGTGATCCTGTGGGGTCCACAGATCCTGAGGTGATCCTGTGGGGTCCACAGATCCTGAGGTGTCAAGGAATTCCATCCCTGCACCAAATAGGCATGTAAAATGCCTTCGTGGATCATTCTGGCGTTTAAACGCCCATTGGTGCACGTTCTGGGCATTCAACGGCCATGTAAAGCATGTTTCTAGCGTTGAACGCCGGTTTCATGCTTGTTACTGGCGTTCAGCGCCAGTTTTTTCCTCTCTGGGCACATTCCTGGCGTTCAGCGCCAGGATGTTGCTTGTTTCTGGTGTTCAGCGCCAGAATGGTGCTCTGTTCTGGCGTTGAACGCCGGCCAGATGCTCCTTACTGGCGTTTAAATGCCAGTAAGCTCTTCCTCCAGGGTGTGCTGTTTCTTCTGCTGTTTT
>NC_029781.3:78343216-78344060 GCF_000817695.3 Arachis duranensis | reverse complement strand
TTAAACACAAGGTAGTCCCCATTCAATTGAAGGGCTAATTCTCCTCTGTTGACATCTATCACAGCTTCTGCTGTGGCTAGGAAAGGTCTTCCAAGGATGATGCAATCATCCTCTTCCTTCCTAGTGTCTAAGATTATGAAATCAGCAGGGATGTAAAGGCCTTCAACCTTTACTAACACGTCCTCTACTATTCCATAAGCTTGTCTCAATGACTTGTCTGTCAATTGTAATGAGAACAAGGCAGGTTGTACCTCAATGATCCCTAGCTTCTCCATTACAGAGAGTGGCATAAGATTTATCCCTGACCCTAGATCACATAGAGCTTTTTCAAAGCTCATGGTGCCAATGGTACAAGGTATTAAGAACTTGCCAGGATCTTGTTTCTTTTGATGTAGAGTTTTCTGAATCCAAGTATCTAGTTCACTAATGAGCAAAGGAGGTTCACTTTCCCAAGTCTCATTACCAAACAACTTGGCATTCAGCTTCATGATAACTCCTAAGTATTGAGTAATTTGCTCTCCAGTCACATCTTCATCCTCTTCAGAGGATGAATAGTCTTCAGAGCTCATGAATGGCAGAAGGAGATTTAATGGAATCTCTATGGTCTCTTTATGAGCCTCAGATTCCTTTGAATCCTTAATAGGAAACTCCTTCTTGCTTGAGGGACGTCCTAGGAGGTTTTCCTCACTAGGATTTTCGTCCTCCTCCTCCCTTGTGCATTCGGCCACATTGACTAAATCAATGGCCTTGCACTCTCCTTTTGGATTCTCTTCTGTATTGCTTGGGAGAATACTGGGAGGAGTTTCAATGACTTTCTTACTCAGCTGGCCCACTTGTGCCTCCA
>NC_029781.3:78342629-78343030 GCF_000817695.3 Arachis duranensis | reverse complement strand
CAGCCTGTTGCGTCCACCATTGTTAAAGCCTTGTTGAGGCTTTTGTTGATCCTTCCAGGAGAAATTTGGATTATTTCTCCATGATGGGTTATAGGTATTTCCATATGGTTCACCCATGTAATTAACCTCTGCCATGGCAGGGTTCTCAGGATCATAAGCTTCTTCAGAAGCTGCCTCTCTAGTACTGTTGGATGCATGTTGCAGCCCATTCAGGTTTTGAGAGATCATGTTGACCTGTTGAGTCAACACTTTGTTCTGAGCCAATATGGCATTCAGAGCATCAATTTCAAGAACTCCTTTCTTCTGAGGTATCCCATTACTCACGGAATTCCTCTCAGAGGTGTACATGAACTGGTTGTTTGCAACCATGTCAATGAGTTCTTGAGCCTCTTCAGGCGTTT
>NC_029781.3:78340778-78342554 GCF_000817695.3 Arachis duranensis | reverse complement strand
CAAGAACTCAGTTAAAAACTGGTAAGGATCTTCAGATGGAAGTCCATAAAACTTGCAGTTTTGTTGCATTAAAGCAACTAGTTGAGGCTTAAGCTCAAAGTTATTGGCTCCAATGGCAGGAATGGAGATGCTTCTTCCATCAAACTTGGACGTTGGCTTTGTGAAGTCACCAAGCATTCTCCTTGCATTATTATTATTATTTTCGGCTGCCATCTCCTTCTCTTGTTCGAAAATTTCTGAAAGGTTGTTTCTCGATTGTTGTAATTTAGCTTCTCTTAATTTTCTCTTCAGAGTCCTTTCAGGTTCTGGATCAATTTCAACAAGAGTGCCTTTTTCCCTGTTCCTGCTCATATGAAAGAGAAGAAAACAAGAAAAGAAAGAGGAATCCTCTATGTCACAGTATAGAGATTGGTGGACGAAATTGTGATTATTAATATTGGCTCTTTGGCATATACACAAAAACTATTGTGTCTCTTGGTTAAATTCACAACTCCGTTCAACTAACCAGCAAGTGTACTGGGTCGTCCAAGTAATAAACCTTACGTGAGTAAGGGTCGATCCCACAGAGATTATTGGTATGAAGCAAGCTATGACCACCTTGCAAATCTCAGTCAGGCAGATTAAAATGGTTTATGGGTTTTCAAAAATAAAGATAAAAGAATAGATTAAAGAAAAGGATAGAAGACTTATGCAGATTCATTGGTGAGAATTTCAGATAAGCGAATGGAGATGCTGCATGGCTCAAGGACGCCTGCTCTCCTACTGCTTCTACTCAATCCTTCTTACTCCTTTCCATGGCAAGCTCTGTATAGGGGTTCACCATCAGCTGTGGCTACTTTCAATCCTCTCGGGAAAATGATCCTATGCGGTTGTTAGTCGCACGGCTTCGTCTGGAGGCATCACCCATGGTTGATGGCTACATCCCATCAATAAGTGAGAATGATAATGAGGGTTACTTATCATCACATTCATCATGTTCTTGGGTACGAATGAATATCTTGGAATAAGAATAAGAGAGATTTGAATAAAAGAAAATAGAATTTCATTAATACTTGAGGTACAGCAGAGCCCCACACCCTTAATCTATGGTGTGCAGAAACTCCACCGTTGAAAATACATAAGCAAAAGAGGTTCAGGCATGGCCGAATGGCCAGCCCTCTCCATGATCAAGTGACCGAATGATTAAAGACTTAAAGTGGTCAAAAGATGGTCAAAAGATATCTAATACAATAGATAAATGTTCTATATATACTTAGACTAGCTCCTAGGGTTTACATGAGTAAGTAATTGATGCATAAATCCACTTCCGGGGCCCACTTGGTGTATGCTTGGGCTGAGCTTGATTAATCCACGAGCTGAGGCATTTTTTGGAGTTGAACTCCGAGTTATGACGTGTTTTGGGCGTTCAACTCCGGATCATGACGTTTTTCTGGCGTTTAACTCCAGACAGCAGCGTGTACTTGGCGTTCAACGCCAAGTTACGTCGTCAATCTTCGAATAAAGAATGGACTATTATATATTGCTGAAAAGCCCTGGATGTCTACTTTCCAACGCCGTTGAGAGCGCGCCAATTGGAGTTTTGCAGCTCCAGAAAATCCATTTCGAGTGCAGGGAGGTCAGATTCCAACAGCATCAGCAGTCCTTTTGTCAGCCTTCATCAGAGTTTTGCTCAAATCCCTCAATTTCAGTCAGAATTTACCTGAAATCACAGAAAAACACACAAACTCATAGTAAAGTCCAGAAATATGAATTTAACATAAAAACTAATGAAAACAT
>NC_029781.3:78339511-78340762 GCF_000817695.3 Arachis duranensis | reverse complement strand
TAGTAAAGTCTAGAAATGTGATTTTTGCATAAAAACTAATAAAAATATATTAAAAAGTAACTAAAACATACTAAAAACAACCTAAAAATAATGCCAAAAAGCGTATAAATTATCCGCTCATCACAACACCAAACTTAAATTGTTGCTTGTCTCCAAGCAACTGAAAATCAAATAGGATAAAAGAAGAGAATATACTATAAATTTCAGAATATCAATGAATATTAATTTAATTAGATGAGCGGGACTTGTAGCTTTTTGCTTCTGAACAGTTTTGGCATCTCACTTTTTCCTTTGAAGTTTAGGGTGATTGGCTTCTCTAGGAACTTAGAATTTCGGATAGTGTTATTGACTTTCCTAGTTAAGCATGTTGATTCTTGAACACAGCTACTTATGAGTCTTGGCTGTGGCCCTAAGCATTTTGTTTTCCAGTATTACGTGGCCCTAAGCACTTTGTTTTCCAGTATTACCACCGGATACATAAATGCCACAGACACATGACTGGGTGAACCTTTTCAGATTGTGACTCAGCTTTGCTAGAATCCCCAGTTAGTGGTGTCCAGAGCTCTTAAGCACACTCTTTTGGATCACGACTTTAACCACTCAGTCTCAAGCTTTTCACTTGGACCTTCATGACACAAGCACATGGTTAGTGACAGCTTGATTTAGCCGCTTAGGCCTGGATTTAACTTCCTTGGGCCCTCCTATCCATTGATGCTCAAAGCCTTGGATCCTTTTTACCCTTGCCTTTTGGTTTTAAGGGCTATTGGCTTTTTCTACTGCTTTTTCTTTCTAAAATTTTCGCCATTTTTTTTTTCGCAAGCTTCCTTTTTCACTGTTTTTTCTTGCTTCAAGAATCAATTTCATTATTTTTTCGCCATTTTTTTCGCAAGCCTTTGCTTTTTCACTACTTTTTCTTGCTTCAAGAATCAATTTTATGATCTTTCAGATCATCAATAACATTTCTCTTTGTTCATCATTCCTTCAAGAGCCAACAATTTTAACACTCATAAACAACAAGATCAAAAATATGCACTATTCAATTATTCATTCAGAAAACAAAAAGTATTGCCACCACATCAATATAATTAAATTAAATTCAAGGATAAATTCGAAATTCATGTACTTCTTGTTCTTTTGAATTAAAACATTTTTTGTTTAAGAGAGGTGAAGGATTAATGGGTTTTATTCATAGCTTTAAGGCATGGTTACATACTAATGATCATGAAGTAGAGACACAAAACATAGATAAAC
>NC_029781.3:78338120-78338984 GCF_000817695.3 Arachis duranensis | reverse complement strand
AAATCTAAGTATTTCCCCCGAACCATTGTGATATAGTTCTTTGGATTCGGGTTCATACTTTGATCATGGTTCCTAGTGATCCATGCATTGGCATAGAACTCTTGAACCATCAATATTCCGACTTGTTGCATGGGGTTGGTTATGACTTCCCAACCTCTTCTTTGGATTTCATGTCGGATTTCCGGATACTCATTCTTTTTGAGCTTGAAAGGGACCTCGGGGATCACCTTCTTCTTTTCCACAACATCATAGAAGTGGTCTTGATGGCTCTTGGAGATGAATCTCTCCTTCTCCCATGACTTGGAGGTGGAAGCTTTTGTCTTCCCTTTCCCTTTTCTTGAGGATACTCCGGTCTTAGGTGCCATTGATGGTGAATGAAAAAAAACAAAAAGCTTTAGGCTTTTTCCACACCAAACTTAAAATTTTGCTCGCCTCCGAGCAAGAAAGAAAAGAAAAGTAGAAGAAGAAGAAGAGAATAGAGGAGAGAGGGGGGAAGGAGGTTCGGCTATGTGGGAGAAGATGGGGTTTGTGTTGTGTGAAAATGAAGAAGAAAATAAGGGTATTTATAGGGAGAGGGGAGGGTATGGGTTCGGCCAATTTGGGTGGGAATGGGTGGAAAAGTGAATTTGAAATTTATGGAGGTAGGTGGGGTTCATGGGGAAGAGGAGGTTGATGTGAATGGTGAATGGGGTAATTGGGAAGAGGAATTGAGGTGATTGGTGAAGGTTTTTGGGAAGTGTGACATTGAAAATGAGATTTGGATTAGGAGAGTGTGATTAGGATTAAAAGAAAAGGTAGGTGGGGATCCTGTGGGGTCCACAGATCCTGAGGTAGGGATCCTGTGGGGTCCACAGATCCTGAGGT
>NC_029781.3:78335975-78337262 GCF_000817695.3 Arachis duranensis | reverse complement strand
TGCCAGTTGTAATGAGAACAAGGCAGGTTGTACCTCAATGATCCCTAGCTTCTCCATTACAGAGAGTGGCATCAGATTTATCCCTGACCCAAGATCACATAGAGCTTTTTCAAAGCTCATGGTGCCAATGGTGCAAGGTATTAAGAACTTGCCAGGATCTTGTTTCTTTTGAGGTAGAGTTTTCTGAATCCAAGTATCTAGTTCACTAATGAGCAAGGGAGGTTCACTTTCCCAAGTCTCATTACCAAATAGCTTGGCATTCAGCTTCATGATAGCTCCAAAGTATTGAGCAACTTGCTCTCCAGTCACATCTTCATCCTCTTCAGAGGAAGAATAGTCTTCAGAGCTCATGAATGGCAGAAGGAGATTTAATGGAATCTCTATGGTCTCTAGATGAGCCTCAGATTCCTCAGGATCCTTAATAGGACACTCCTTCTTGCTTAAAGGACATCCCAGGAGGTCTCCCTCACTAGGATTTTTGTCCTCCTCCTCCCTTATGCATTCGGCCACCTTGATTAAATCAATGGCCTTGCACTCTCCTTTTGAATTTTCTTCTGTATTGCTTGGGAGAGTACTGGGAGGAGTTTCAATAACTTTCTTACTCAGCTGGCCCACTTGTGCCTCCAAATTTCTAATGGAAGATCTGGTTTCATTCATGAAACTGAAAGTGGCCTTTGACAGATCAGAGACTATATTGGCTAAATTAGAATTGTTTTCTTCAGAATTCTCTGTCTGTTGCTGAGAAGATGATGGATATGGCTTGCTGTTGCCCAGCCTATTGCGTCCACCATTATTAAAGCCTTGTTGAGGCTTTTGTTGATCCTTCCAAGAGAAATTTGGATGAGTTCTCCATGATGGATTATAGGTGTTTCCATAAGGTTCACCCATGTAATTAACTTCTGCCATGGCAGGGTTCTCAGGATCATAAGCTTCTTCAGAAGCTACCTCTCTAGTACTGTTGGATGCATGTTGCAATCCATTCAGATTTTGAGAGATTATGTTGACCTGTTGAGTCAACATTTTGTTCTGAGCCAATATGGCATTCAGAGCATCAATTTCAAGAACTCCTTTCTGGCAGTGACCAGCTTATCCCAGGAGTCCAGGCTATCCTTAGGTTGTGAATCCAACCATATTCTAGCTCTGTCTCTTACAGCAAAAGGGAAAAACATGAGTCTGTAGACTTCAGGATCAACTCCATTCGTCTTCACAGTCTCACAGATCTGCAAGAACTCAGTTAAAAATTGATAAGGATCTTCAGATGGAAGTCCATAAAACTTGCAGTTTTGT
>NC_029781.3:78332712-78335793 GCF_000817695.3 Arachis duranensis | reverse complement strand
TGCCATCTCCTTCTCTTGTTCGAATATTTCTGAAAGGTTGTTTCTGGATTGTTGTAATTTAGCTTCTCTTAATTTTCTCTTCAGAGTCCTTTCAGGTTCTGGATCAACTTCAACAAGAGTGCCCTTTTCCCTGTTCCTGCTCATATGAAAGAGAAGAAAACAAGAAAAGAAAGAGGAATCCACTATGTCACAGTATAGAGATTCCCTTATGTTAGTAGAAGAAGATAGGGGTATAAGAAAGAAGAAGGATGGATTCGGATTTTTGGATGAGGAGAGGTGAAGAGAAGTGTTAGTAATTAAATAATTAAATAGAAGAAGAAAAGAGAAGGAAGATTTCGAAAATAATTTTTGAAAAAGAGGTTTGTAATTTTCGAAAATCAAAGACAAAATATAATTAAAATTAAAATTTAAAACAAAAAGAATGTTTTGAAAAAGAGAGGGAGAATTTTCGAAAATTAGAGGGGGAAAAGTAGTTAGGTGGTTTTGAAAAAGATAAGAAACAAACAAAAAGTTAGTTAGTTGATTGAAAAAGATTTGAAATCAAATTTTGAAAAAAAGATAAGAGGATAAAAAGTTAGATAAGATATTTTGAAATCAAATTTTGAAAAAGATGAAATTTTTGAAAAGGATAAGATAAAGTATAAAAAGATATATTTGAAAAAGATATTTTGAAAAAGATTTAATTTTAAAATTGACTTAACTAACAAGAAACTACAAGATAAGATTCTAGAACTTAAAGATTGAACCTTTCTTAACAAGAAAGTAACAAACTTCAAATTTTTGAACCAATCACATTAATTGTTAGCTAATTTTCGAAAATTTGATATAAAGATAAGAAAAAGATTTTGAAAATATTTTGAAAAATAATTTTGAAATTTTCGAAAATTATATAAAAAAGGAAAAAGATATGATTGGAGTTCTGTAGCTCCAGAAAATCCATTTTGAGTGCAGGGAGGTCAGATTCCAACAGCATCAGCAGTCCTTTTGTCAGCCTTCTTCAGAGTTTTGCTCAAGTCCCTCAATTTCAGCCATAATTTACCTGAAATCACAGAAAAACACACAAACTCATATAAAGTCCAAAAATGTGAATTTAACATAAAACTAATGAAAACATCCCTAAAAGTAGCTCAAACTTACTAAAAACTACCTAAAAACAATGCCAAAAAGCGTATAAATTATCCGCTCATCAGTGTCAAGGAAAATTCATCCCTGCACCAAGTGGCGAGCAAAAATGCTCCTTCTGCCAATTCAAGCGTTAAACACCGGGCTGGTGCCCATTTCTGGCATTTAACGCCAGCTTCTTGCCCATTCCTGGCATTAGACGCCAGTCTGGTGCCCCTTTCTGGCGTTAAACGCCCAGAATGGTGCCAGACTGGGCGTTAAACGCCCATTATGCTATCTTCACTGGCGTTTAAATGCCAGCAAATTTTCCTCAAGGGTGTGCTGTTTTTCATTCTATTTTTGCTTTTTCAATTGATTTTGTGACTTCCCATGATCATTAACCTGTAGAAAACATAAAATAACAATGGAAAATAGATAAATATAACATTGGGTTACCTCCCAACAAGCGCTTCTTTAATGTCAGTAGCTTGACAGTGGGCTCTCATGGAGCCTCACAGATACTCAGAGCAATGTTGGAACCTCTCAACACCAAACTTTAGAGTTTGAATGTGGGGGTTCAACACCAAACTTAGAATTTAGTTGTGACCTCCCAACACCAAACTTAGAGTTTGACTGTGGGGGCTCTGTTTGACTCTGTTTTGAGAGAAGCTCTTCATGCTTCCTCTCCATGGTTACAGAGGGATATCCTTGAGCCTTAAATACAAAGGATTCTTCATTCACTTGAATGATCAATTCTCCTCTGTCAACATAAATCACAGCCTTTGCTGTGGCTAGGAAGGGTCTGCCAAGGATGATGGATTCATCCATGCACTTCCCAGTCTCTAGGACTATGAAATCAGCAGGGATGTAATGATCTTCAATCTTTACCAGAACATCCTCTACAAGTCCATAAGCTTGTTTCCTTGAATTGTCTGCCATCCTCTACAGCTTTTACCTCAAAGATCTCTAGCTTCTCCATTACAGATAGAGGCATGAGGTTTATGCTTGACCCTAGGTCACACAGAGCCTTCTTGAAGGTCATAGTGCCTACTGTACAAGGTATTGAGAACTTCCCAGGGTCCTGTCTCTTTTGAGGTAATCTCTGCCTAGTCAAGTCATCCAGTTCTTTGGTGAGCAAAGGGGGTTCATCCTCCCAAGTCTCATTACCAAATAACTTGTCATTTAGCTTCATGATTGATCCAAGGTACTTAGCAACTTGCTCTTTAGTGACATCTTCATCCTCTTTAGAGGAAGAATACTCATCAGAGCTCATGAATGGCAGAAGTAAATTCAATGGAATCTCTATGGTCTCAGTGTGAGCCTCAGATTCCCATGGTTCCTCATTAGGGAACTCATTGAAGGCTAGTGGACGTCCATTGAGGTTTTCCTCAGTGTAGAACTCTCTGTCTGTTGCTGAGAAGATGATGGAAAAGGCTTGCCATTGCTAAACCTGTTTCTTCCACCATTATTGGTGTTGAAACCTTGTTGAGGTCTCTGTTGATCCTTCCAAGAGAGTTTTGGATGATTTCTCCATGAAGGATTATAGGTGTTTGCATAGGGTTCTCCTATGTAATTCACCTCTTCCATTGATGGGTTCTCAGGATCATAAGCTTCTTCTTCAGATGAAGCGTCCTTAGTACTGCCTGGTGCAGCTTGCATTCCAGACAGACTTTGAGAAATCATATTGTTTGGTGCATTTTGCATTCCAGATAGACTTTGAGAAATCATATTGACTTGCTGAGTCAATATTTTGTTCTGAGCCAATATGGCATTCAGAGTATCAATCTCAAGAACTCCCTTCTTCTGATTCGTCCCATTGTTCACAGGATTCCTTTCAGAAGTGTACATGAATTGGTTATTTTCAACCATTTGAATGAGTTCTTGAGCTTCTGCAGGTGTCTTTTTCAGATGAAGAGATCCTCTAGCAGAGCTATCCAATGACATCTTGGACAGTTCAGACAGACCATCATAGAAGATACC
>NC_029781.3:78321625-78332434 GCF_000817695.3 Arachis duranensis | reverse complement strand
TCTCTTACAGCAAAAGGGAATAGCATAAGTTTGTAGACCTTAGGGTCAACCCCATTGGTCTTGACAGTGTCACAGATTTGCAAGAATTCAGCTAAAAACTGATGAGGATCTTCCAATGGAAGTCCATGGAACTTGCAATTCTGTTTCATTAGAGAACCTAATTGAGGCTTAAGCTCAAAGTTGTTTGCTCCAATGGCAGGGATAGAGATGCTTCTCCCATAGAAGTCGGGAGTAGGTGCAGTAAAGTCACCCAGCACCTTCCTTGCATTGTTGGCATTATTGTTGTTTTCGGCTGCCATGTCTTCTTCTTTGAAGAATTCTGTTAGGTCCTCTACAGAGAGTTGTGCTTTAGCTTCTCTTAGCTTTCACTTCAAGGTCCTTTCAGGTTCAGGTTCAGGGTCAGCCTCAACAAGAATGCTTTTGTCTTTGCTCCTGCTCATATGAAAGAGAAGAGAACAAGAAAATATAGAATCCTCTATGTCACAGTATAGAGATTCCTTGAGATGTCAGAGGAAAAGAAAAATAGAAGGCCGAGGTAGAAGAATTCGAACCTAGAAAGATAGAGTTCGAATTGTGCATTGATGAGGAGTGTTAGTCTATAAATAGAAGGATGTGAGAAGAGGGGAAGAAATTTTCGAAAATTAAAGTGAATTAGTTAAAAGAAATTTTGAAAAATGGTAATTGGTTTTTGAAAACTAAGATTAGGAAAGAAATTAAGTGATTTTGAAAAAGATTTTGAAATTGCAAATCAAAGAGATATGATTGAAAACTATTTTGAAAAAGATGTGATTAAAAAGATATGATTGAAAAGTTATGGTTTTAAAAAGATATGATTGAAAAACAATTTAAAAAGATTTGATTTTGAAAATTAATGACTTGGCTAACAAGAAAAGATATTATTCAAACATTAAACCTTTCTCAACAGAAAAGGCAACATACTTGAAATGTTGAATCAAATCATTAATTGTTAGCAAGTATTTTTGAAAATGGAGAGAAATTAATTTTGAAAAGATATGATTGAAAAGATATGATTTGAAAAAGATTTGATTTTGAAAAATTTTGAAAACTTGAAAAAAAAATTGAATTAAAAACAAAATCTTCGCTCTTGTGCCATCCTGGCGTTAAACGCCCAGAATGGTATCCATTCTGGCGTTTAACGCCCAAAATGCTACCCTTTTGGGCGTTAAATGCCCAGCCAGGCACCCTGGCTAGTGTTTAAACGCCAGTTTTCCTTCCTCATTAGGTATTTTGAACGCCCAGCTTTTTCTGTGTAATTCCTCTGCTGTATGTTCTGAATCTTCAATTCTCTGTATTATTGACTTGAAAAGACACAAATTAAAATTTTTTTTGGATTTTTAATAATGAGGAATAATCAAAATGAAACTAAGATCAAATAAACAATGCATGCAAGGCACCAAACTTAGAAGTTTGTATACTACTGACACTAACAAGTTGAGAATGCATATGTGAAACAGCAAAACACTCAAGACAAGAGAATTTAAAGATCAGAGCAAGGAAATCATCAAGAACAACTTGAAGATCAATGAAGACACATGAATGAACTCAAAAAATGCAAGAAGAATAGAAACATGCAATTGACACCAAACTTAAAATGAGACACTAGACTCAAACAAGAAATATTTTTTGTTTTTATGATTTTGTAATTTTTTTTGGTTTTTTTTGAAATTTATGTGGAAAAGAAAATAAGGATATCAAAATTCTTAATGAGAATTCCAGGAATCATGCAATGTTAGTCTAAAGCTTTAGTCTAAAGAAATTAGACATGGCTAGCCAAGCTTCAACAGGACATTACATTCAAGAGCTAAATTGATGAAAATCAATCAGCTTTGGTGATGATAAAAACATCACCTTGAAAAACTAGAATTCATTCTTAAGAACTCTGAAGAAAAATACCTAATCTAAGCAACAAGATGAACCGTCAGTTGTCCAAACACAAACAATCCCCGGCAATGGCGCCAAAAACATGGTGGGAGAAATTGTGATCATCAATGGCGCCATCAACATGGTATGCTCAATTGCAATCTCAACTCTTTATCACAACTTCGCACAACTAACCAGCAAGTGCACTGGGTCGTCCAAGTAATAAACCTTACGCGAGTAAGGGTCGATCCCACGGAGATTGTTGGTATGAAGCAAGCTATGGTCATCCTCTCAGTGAAAATGTTCAACGCGCTCTGTCACAGCACGGCTATTCAGCTATCGGTTCTCGATCATGTCGGAATAGAATCCAGTGATTCTTTTGCGTCTATCACTAACGCCCCACAATCGTGAGTTTGAAGCTCGTCACAGTCATTCAATCCTTGAATCCTACTCAGAATACCACAGATAAGGTTTAGACCTTCCGGATTCTCTTGAATGCCGCCATCAATTCTAGCTTATACCACGAAGATTCCGATTAAGGGATCCAAGAGTTATCCACTCAATCTAAGGTAGAACGGAGGTGGTTGTTGATGAGCGGATAATTTATACGCTTTTTGGCATTGTTTTTAGGTAGTTTTTAGTAAGTTCAAGCTACTTTTAGGAATGTTTTCATCAGTTTTTATGTTAAATTCACATTTCTGGGCTTTACTATGAGTTTGTGTGTTTTTCTGTGATTTCAGGTAATTTCTGGCTGAAATTGAGGGATTTGAGCAAAACTCTGAAAAAGGCTGACAAAAGGACTGCTGATGCTGTTGGAATCTGACCTCCCTGTACTCGAAATGGATTTTCTAGAGATACAGAACTCCAATTGGCGCGCTCTCAACGGCGTTGGAAAGTAGACATCCAGAGCTTTCTATCAATATATAATAGTCTATACTTTATTCGGAAATTGATGACGTAACTTGGCGTTGAACGCCAAGTACATGCTGTTGTCTGGAGTTAAACGCCAGAAAAACGTCATGATCCGGAGTTGAACGCCCAAAACACGTTATAACTTGGAGTTCAACTCCATGAAAAGCCTCAGCTCGTGGATAGATCAAGCTCAGCCCAAGCATACACCAAGTGGGCCCCGGAAGTGGATTTATACATCAAATACTTACTCATGTAAACCCTAGTAGCTAGTCTAGTATAAATAGGATAAGTTACTATTGTATTAGACATCTTTTGACAGTTTAATCTTTGGACTATTCGGTCACTTGATCATGGAGAGGGCTGGCCATTCGGCCATGCCTGAACCTTTTACTTATGTATTTTCAACAATGGAGTTTCTGCACACCATAGATTAAGGGTGTGGAGCTCTGCTGTACCTCAAGTTTCAATACAATTACTATTACTTTCTATTCAATTCTCTTCTATCCTTATTCCAGGATATACGTTACACTTAACTTTGATGAATGTGATGATCCGTGAAACTCATCATCATTCTCACCTATGAACGCGTGTGACTGACAACCACTTCCGTTCTACTCTAGGCCGGGCACATATCTCTTAGATTCCCCAACAGAATCTTTGTGGTATAAGCTAGATAGATGGCAGCATTCATGAGGATCCGGAAAGTCTAAACCTTGTCTATGGTATTCCGAGTAGGATTCTGGGATTGAATGACTGTGACGAGCTTCAAACTCCTGAAGGCTGGGCGTGATGACAAGCGCAAAAGAATCAAGGGATTCTATTCCAACCTGATTGAGAACCGACAGATGATTAGCCCTGCTGTGACAGAGCATAGAAACGTTTTCACTGAGAGGATGGGATGTAGCCATTGACAACGGTGATGCCCTACATACAGCTTTCCATGGAAAGGAGTAGGAAGGATTGGATGAATGTAATAAGAAAGTAGAGATTCAAGAGGAGCACAGCATCTCCATACGCTTATCTGAAATTCCCACTATTGATTTACAAAAGTATTTTTATCCCTTTTATTTTCTATTTATTATTAATTTTCGAAACCCAAAACCATTTGATCTGGCAAATACAAAGAGGGCAATCACAATTTCGTCCACCAGTTGTCAGGCACACGTTCATAGGTGAGAATGATGATGAGTGTCACGGATCATCACATTCATCAAGTTGAGGAACAAGTGATATCTTAGAACAAGAATAAGATGAATTGAATAGAAGAACAATAGAAATTGCATTAATACTCGAGGTATAGCAGAGCTCCACACCTTAATCTATGGTGTGTAGAAACTCCACCATTGAAAATACATAAGTGATAATGGTGATCATTGGCTTTGGCCCCAGAGAGGGAACCAGAAGAACCAAGATGTCTAATACAATAGCAAAAGGTCCTATTTGTAGAGAACTAGTAGCTTAAGGTTTACAAAGATGAGTAAATGACATAAAAATTCACTGCCGGGCCCACTTGGTGTGTGCTTGGGCTTAGCATTGAAGCTTTCAAGTGTAGAGACTCTTCTTGGAGTTAAACGCCAGCTTTTGTGCCAGTTTGGGCGTTTTAACTCCCATTCTTGTGCCAGTTCCGGCGTTTTACGCCAGAATTCTAGAGCTGACTTGGAATGCCTGTTTGGGCCATCAAATCTCGGGCAAAGTATGGACTATTATACATTTCTGGAAAGCCCAGGATGTCTACTTTCCAACTCAGTTGAGAGCGCGAAAATTGGGCTTCTATAGCTCCAGAAAATCTACTTCGAGTGCAGGGAGGTCAGAATCCAACAACATATGCAGTCCTTTTCAGCCTCTGAATCAGATTTTTGCTCAGATCCCTCAATTTCAGCCAGAAAATACCTGAAATCACAGAAAAACACACAAACTCATAGTAAGTCCAGAAAAGTGAATTTTAACTAAAAACTAATAAAAATATAATAAAAACTAACTAAAACATACTAAAAACATACTAAAAATAATGCCAAAAAGCGTATAAATTATCCGCTCATCAACCTTACAATGAAATAATAACCCACCCAATCTCTGCCTTGGAAGACAATTATGTGTTCTAAAAATGGGATTCAATAAACTTCAAGGTAGCATACCTTCTGAGGTAGAAAGATGTGAAACTCTAAGCATGTTAATTCTCAGTGAGAATCATTTAACCGGCTCTCTTCCAGAGTTCGCGAGTAACCTGAACATCAAGATTATGGACATGAGCAAGAATAGAATTGATGGTACTATACCATCAATTTTAGTTTCTAGACTTATATATTTGAATTAAACCAAATAAAGTCATAGCTATGGTAGACCAGTGTGCTTTATTTCTTTAAAAACTCATGGATTCTGTAATTCCATGGCTCCATAAAACATAACTTAAGTTCTTATCCATATTCTTCTGATATCAAATTTCAATTGACATGATGACAAATAAATCTTTTAACAATATGATCCTCCATTGTGGCTGAGAAAAATGTCTCTCTACAAAGAGGAAGAGAGGTTTGAAAAGCTTTTATTGCCAAGCTGCATGTCATCTACGGCCAAGAAGGTAAATACAGAAGAATCACATTCTTGAGAAAGTCTGTTCAAAATACCTTGAAGGCAGCAATTGGCTTGGTAAAGAGATATCACCAGACAAGACCACTAACAAAAATAAAAAAGAATTCTCAACAAGTGAAATCACAATTGGGTTAGGGTACAATCACTTTATTCAAAAGTAATGATAACGCACTAGAGATCTTAGTTACTAACCTGTTACCAGAAGAAGGCACAGAGCAAACAAGGATAGCTCCTCTAAGCTTTGGATATGTATTTTCTATTAATATAATCAAACTCAATCAGATTAAAAGCTTTAAGGAAAGTAGGTATCTGAGACTAAAATGATATATGATATTCATATGATGGGGGGATTAGTAACATACTAGTACCTTAATTGACTACAAAAACAAGTAGTAGAATTAGAAAGAAATTGGAAAGTACCTTCATGGTTGTTGCTTCCCAAAGAGGAGTTATAATACTGAATGATAAGTATTCCAAATGAATGTCCAGTCAAGATAGGTGGTGACTGAACCTTATGATGGACGAAATCTGCAATATCTCTTACATGTGTCTACTGAATCAAGTGCATACAGGAAATTAAAGACAATAATTATTCAACAATTATTGTTATAAACAAATACCTATAAGATAGAAGCATAGAACAAAGTAGATTCTTATCAAGAGGGAGAGCAGCGCTGACCGGTAGAACAGAGATGGCGCCGGCGATGGTGGAACAGAGCTTTGCAACGGAGGTATGAGGCGAGCCCGGTTACTCTGCTTCCACTGCCAAATCATTAGCTACATGAGCAGGAGGGAGTGAGCTTCGAAGGTCCAACTTGCGATGCGATAGGAAAAGTTCGGCGGCAGAATGGAAGTGAGGGAGTGAGTGAGCTGGCGTTGAGAGGAACGACGAGCTCGAAGCTGATGGGAGGGAGGGAGTGTGTGCTGCTGTGCCGTTGTAGTGAGTTAGTGTTGTTGCGTTGGTAATGGTTAGGGTATTAGTAGACCAGTACACAAAACGGCAGCGCTTTTGGTCAAATTCAAAAATCCGGCCTGGTCCCGATTTGGTTCGACCTATCAGTTTTCGGCTAGTTTAATGGTTCAATTTCGGTTTTCTATTTTTGCGATTTTAACATATAACCGAATCGTAATTTATATCGACTTGCGGTTCGACTGGTTTGTCGATACCAATGGATTCAATAAAATTTTTATTAACAATAATTCATATAAATTAATAATTCTATGAATTAAATAAATCATTAATTTATTTATTGTCTAACCAAGATTTATTTGACAATCATTTCATCTAAAAACATAAGCACGAATATTGGAAGAATATAGAAAATTTTATTAATATAGTAAAAAAAATTTAAACACGAATATGTAAGTGATTCTCTACAAAAAAATATTAAGTTCAGGGAGGTTGCTAATTATCACTATCTAAATCAGGAGTCGGTTCAGTATACATGTTGCCGTTATCTAAACCATTAGCTTCATCTTCCATAACGTTGTTGTCAATGTCCTTTTGCCAAGGACATGTTAGTCTTCTTATGTCCTTCCATTTGACAAAAACTACAACGTTGCCGCTTCTTCTTAGATGGTTGTCCTGAGCCTATATTGGTTTGATACATATATGGATTCCTACTTTAGCTACACGTGATTGAGGTTGCATAGTGCCTTCATCTGCAGTCTTGTACGATGAATACAACCTTATAATAATGTCACGTGTCTCTTCAAATCTCTCTGGGACTTTAGCAGCAACAGCGGCCAATTGTTTAGAAAATTCCATCAAGGCACTTTGACGACTAATAACAATAGCTTCCCTGGTGAACCCACTTGCATCATTGAGTGCTTATTTCACCTTCTTTGTCCATCTATCCAACACTAATGATGGGAGAATCTCACAAATATCTTTGTCAACCAGAACTTTCACAATATGTTCACAAGGAATTTTAAAAGACTCCATTTTTAAATAAGAACACACGAAGATCATTTCTTCTTGACAAAATTCAACGGTCCACAGAAAATCGGGCCTCCCATGCTTACACACAATGTACTTTGAGCAATCATTGTTATCCTCTATGTCTATCACCCACATTAATCCAGCTCTAGAAAGAAATGGCCGAAACAATAGAAATATCTCATGAGTGTATACCTCAGCAGCAAATCTCTCTAACAACTCTATACAAGTCTGCATGACGGGCACCCCACGTGTAGATTCATAATCAGCATTAAATTCTTTAATGCACAGGTGTGCAACACACCTTTGAAAATGCTCTACAAAACTTGTCAAATTATACTGCAATCCCACATACCTTGCCACAACTGAGTGTAAACCTTCACATCTTGAGGTAGTTATAAAGTCAGCAAAAAACTTACCTCTTATATATGTAGTAGCCCACATATGCTTCTCTTCATACATGTTGTTCACCCACGGCTTATCCTCAAGGCCAAATTCTTCAATAAGCTGAACCCACTTACGCTTAAACATAGGAATCTCGTAGTCTCTCAACATGGTTTTCCTTAATTTAGATGTAAATGATGGATTTCCAACATTGCTAGTCGCATTTCAAATAAGGTGCCAAGCGCATAATCTATGTCTAACTTCGGAAAATACATCTACTGCATTCCTAATTGCCATGGCCCCATAAGTTATTATTGAGGTTGGGGTCTTACCCTTCATGGCAAACATGAGCTTATGCAGGAGCCAAATATATGTATCAGTAGTTTTGTCCATAATTAACACAGTAGCAAAAACAATTGTTTGGTTGTGGTGGTTAACCCCACTGAATATGACTAATGGACAACTATACTTGTTCTTCTTGTACGTAGCATCAAAATCAATGACATCTCTGAGGAGTTGGTAGTCTAGTTGGCTAATCCCATTAGACCAGAACAAGTTACGTACCAAACCTCTTGAATCATGACATGCCTTGAAATATAATTGTGGATCTTTCAACCGCATATCCTCCAACTTCTTCAACACTTGTGCTGCATCACCAGGAACTTGACGCCTTTGCCGAGCAATCTCATTGTACATATCTCTGGGACCATAGCCGACAAATTCATACCCGCTTGCTTGACTAGTTAGAAGACCAAATATCTGTGAAGTGCTAATCCCGGACTTTAGCATGTTCATCATTTGCATAATATTTGCCTCTGTCATTTTTCTATGGGCAGGTAACATAGCACTAAATTGTGTATCCAATAGATCATGGTTGTGTTCATCAGAGAAAGAAAAGATATGCCACCTTTCAGTTTCAGGCATAGTTGTCAGAACCGGACCGGACCGGCCGGTTCGACCGGAAATCCGGTAAACCGGACCTAGTACCGGTCCGGTCCAAGCTTGCGAGCGTTTCAGGCAAAGAACCGGTACGAACCGGTCTAACCCGGTGTGAACCGGTGAAAACCGGCGAAAACCGGACCGGTCTGAGTCAATCGGTCAATATTGAATTTGAATGTAATGGAGGTAGGTGGGATTTATGGGGAAGAGGAGGTTGATGTGAATGGTGCATGGGGTAATTGGGAAGAGGAATTGAGGTGATTGGTGAAGGTTTTTGGGAAGTGTGACATTGAAAATGAGATTTGGATTAGGAGAGTGTGATTAGCATTAAAAGAAAAGGTAGGTGGGGATCTTGTGGGGTCCACAGATCCTGAGGTGGAGATCCTGTGGGGTCCACAGATCCTGAGGTGAAAAGAAATACCATTCCTTCACCCTATAGGCGTGTAAATTGCCTTCATGCATCATTCTGGCGTTCAAACGCCCATTGGTGCATGTTCTGGGCGTTAAACGTCCATGTGATGCTTGTTTCTGGCGTTGAACGCCAGTTTCAAGCTTGTTTCTGGCGTTCAGCGCCAGATTGTCCTCTGTGTGCGCATCCTGGCGTTAAACGCCAGGTTGTTGCTTGTTTTGGGCGTTCAGCGCCAGAAAGATGCTCTGTTCTGGCGTTGAACGCCAGCCAGATGCATCTTACTGGCGTTGAACGCCAGTCTGTGCGTCCTCCAGGGTGTGAAAATTTTTTTTCTTCTGTTTTTGACTCTGTTTTTAATTTTTTTGATTTTTTCGTGACTCCTCATGATCATGTACCTAATAAAACACAAAATAACAATAAAAATAAAAATTAGATAAATAAAATTGGGTTGCCTCCCAACAAGCGCTCTTTTAATGTCATTAGCTTGATAGTGGGCTCTCATGGAGCCTCACAGGTGATCAGGTCAATGTTGTATAGTCCCATCACCAAACTTAGAGTTTGGATATGGGGTCTTAACACCAAACTTAGAGTTTGGTTGTGGCTTCACAACACCAAACTTAGAGTCTGACTGTGTGGGTTCTTCTTGGCCTTGAACTGAGAGAAGCTCTTCATGCTTACTCTCTTTTGTCACAGAGGGATGGCCATGTGCTTGAAACACAAGGTATTCCCCATTCAATTGAAGGACTAACTCTCCTCTGTGAACGTCTATCACAGCTTCTGCTGTGGCTAGGAAAGGTCTTCCTAGGATGATGCATTCATCATCTTCCTTCCTAGTGTCTAGGATTATGAAATCAGCAGGGATGTAAAGGCCTTCAACCTTTACTAGCACGTCCTCTACTATCCCATAAGCTTGTCTCATTGACTTGTCTGCCAATTGTAATGAGAACAAGGCAGGTTGTACCTCAATGATCCCCAGCTTCTCCATTACAGAGAGTGGCATAAGGTTTATCCCTGACCCAAGATCACATAGAGCTTTTTCAAAGCTCATGGTGCCAATGGTGCAAGATATTAAGAATTTACCAGGATCTTGTTTCTTTTGAGGTAGAGTTTCCTGAATCCAAGTGTCTAAGTCACTAATGAGCAAGGGAGGTTCACTTTCCCAAGTCTCATTACCAAACAGCTTGGCATTCAGCTTCATGATAGCTCCTAAGTATTGAGCAACTTGCTCTCCAGTCACATCTTCATCCTCTTCAGAGGAAGAATAGTCTTCAGAGCTCATGAATGGCAGAAGGAGATTTAATGGAATCTCTATGGTCTCTGTATGAGCCTCAGATTCCTCAAGATCCTTAATAGGAAACTCCTTTTTGCTTGAGGAACGTCCCAGGAGGCCTTTCTCACTAGGATTTTCGTCCTCCTCCTCCCTAGTGCATTCGGCCACTCTGATTAAATCAATGGCCTTGCATTCTCCTTTTGGATTCTCTTCTGTATTACTTGGGAGAATACTGGGAGGAGTTTCAATAACTTTCTTACTCAGCTGGCCTACTTGTGCCTCCAAATTTCTAATGGAGGATCTTGTTTCATTCATGAAACTGAAAGTGGCTTTTGACAGATCATAGACTATATTAGCTAAATTAGAATTATTTTGTTCAGAGTTTTCTATCTGTTGCTGAGAAGTTGATGGATATGGCTTGCTATTGCCTAGCCTATTGCGTCCACCATTGTTAAAGCCTTGTTGAGGCTTTTGTTGATCCTTCCA
>NC_029781.3:78321205-78321402 GCF_000817695.3 Arachis duranensis | reverse complement strand
CCATTTTGTTCTGAGCCAATATGGCATTCAGAGCATCAATTTCAAGAACTCCTTTCTTCTGAGGGACCCCATTATTCACAGAATTCCTCTCAGAGGTATACATGAACTGGTTGTTAGCAACCATGTCAATGAGTTCTTGTGCCTCTTCAGGCGTTTTCTTCAGGTGAATAGATCCACCTGCAGAATGGTCCAGTGAC
>NC_029781.3:78320320-78320574 GCF_000817695.3 Arachis duranensis | reverse complement strand
AAGAGGTGAAGAGAAGTGTTAGTAATTAAATAATTAAATAGAATAAGAGAAGAGAAAGAAATTTTCGAAAATAATTTTGAAAGAGAGGTTAGTAATTTTCGAAAATTAAAGATAAGATAAGTTTAAAATTAAAATTTAAAACAAAAAGAATTTTTGAAAAAGAGAGGGAGAAATTTCGAAAATTAGAGAGGGAAAAGTAGTTAGGTGGTTTTGAAAAAGATAAGAAACAAACAAAGAGTTAGTTAGTTGATTGA
>NC_029781.3:78316451-78320127 GCF_000817695.3 Arachis duranensis | reverse complement strand
ATTTTAAAATTGACTTAACTAACAAGAAATTACAAGATAAGATTCTAGAACTTAAAGATTGAACCTTTCTTAACAAGAAAGTAACAAACTTCAAATTTTTGAACCAATCACATTAATTGTTAGCTAATTTTCAAAACTTTGATTTAAAGATAAGAAAAAGATTTTTGAAAATATTTTGAAAAATAATTTTTGAAATTTTCGAAAATTATAAAAAATGAAAAAGATATGATTTTTTTTAAAAGATTTTGAAAAGATAAGATTTTTAAAATTGAAATTTTGACTTGACTTGTAAGAAACAACTAATTTTAAAAATTTTTGACCAAGTCAATCCAAAATTTCGAAAATTTGGAGGAAAATAAGGAAAAGATATTTTTTTTTTGATTTTTTTGAATATTTTAATTATGAGAAAGAAAAACAACAAAAATAATCAATGCATGAAATTTTTAGATCAAAACAATGAATGCATGCAAGAATGCTATGAATGTCAAGATGAACACCAAAACACTTTGAAGATCATGATGAACATCAAGAACATTATTTTGAAAGATTTTTGATGCAAAGAAAACATGCAAGACACCAAACTTAGAAATCTTTAATGCATGGAAAATATGAATGCAAAGATGCACATGAAAAACAACAAACAACACAAAACAAGAAATTATCAAGATCAAACAAGAAGACTTATAAAGAACAACTTGAAGATCATGAAGAACACTATGAATGCATGGGATTTTCGAAAAATGCAAGAAAAATTTTAAAAGCATGCAATTGACACCAAACTTAAAAATTAACACAAAACTCAAACAAGAAACAAACTATTTTTGATTTTTATGATTTTCTAATTTTTTTGTATTTTTATTATTATTTTTTTTCGAAAAAACAAAGTTTGTAAAAACGAAAAAAAATAAAAGAAAATTTTTGAAAAAGATTTTTGAAAAGAAAAGTACCTAATCTGAGCAACAAGATGAACCGTCAGTTGTCCATACTCGAACAATCCCCGGCAACGGCGCCAAAAACACGGACCGAAAAGAGATGGAGAAAGAGGAGGCGGTTCAACAATGCGAAAGGTTGGAGGAGAGGATACAACATCGCTAAAAAAAAGTTGGAGAGGGGAGGCACCATGGCACCGCGACAGGGTAGATTGGAGGGGGAGAAAAGACGCATGTTTTTCGAGGGCAAATTTAATTTTTTAAAATTTAAAAATATTATTTTTAAAAGGTGTGTTCTGTGGTAGCTATTATTTTACTATGGCTATAGTGCCTACAAGGAGTTTATCAATTAATTGTAGACACCTAATATTTTTAAAGGAATTTTGACTTTGAATTATTTTATATTAAACATAATAAAATAGCTAATGATTAGGGTAAATATGTTAAAGGTGATCTGAAAAAAAATAAATTTTTTTATTAGAAAAATAAAGAGAAAATAGATGTTAGTGCATCATCTATGGCTGATGAGGTGAAAGACTGCGCATTATAGCAGGTATTCACGTTGCGATGTTTGTGACCCGCTGCGAAAAGAAAAAAAAGTGAAAACTAATGAAAAACTGCCGTGAAAATTGCAAGAAGATGAGAAAGAGCTAACAGTGGATGATCATACTTCTTATTTTTAATAAATTATTTCAAAAAATAAATAGTAAAATGAGTGAAACCATCAATCCACGCATAAACTGAAGAATCCAAGCTAATTGGTTCTTGGTGATATAATTTTGTTCAGTAGGTTTGTGTGACTATTCGGGTAAGTGAATAGGGAGATGGAACCATAGTTGTCAGAACCGGACCGGACCGGCCGGTTCGACCGGAAATCCGGTAAACCGAACCTAGTACCGGTCCGGTCCAAGCTTGCGACCGTTTCAGGCAAAGAACCGGTACGAACCGGTCTAACCCGGTGTGAACCGGTGAAAACCGGCAAAAACCGGACCGGTCCGAGTCAATCGGTCAATATTGAAGGTGAATGTACAATAGACCAGCAATCTGCAACTCCACCATCACCATGCACCATACCCTTCAGCGCTGCCAAGTGTCAGCTTGTGATGATTTTTGAAAAATTCTCCAAAATACTTCCAATGGGGTCCAAACCCCTTCCTCCTGCATAAAGCTGGCATGCTTCTACCACAAAGCTGGAGTGATTCTCATTAATTAATATACAAATTATAATACATATAGCATTTTGCTTTTCACTTATATTCAATTTATTTTAATTTCAAAGTCTCTGATTTTTAAATCAATTACATTTTATTTAACTATAAATTTTATTAAATATATACAAATTAAAAAGATAAATAAAAAAATTTAATTAATCACAATTTATTTTTTCTTTTCATGATTATATGATATCTATTAATATTATTGTTTTAATATATTATTTTATTTTTTGTCTTCGTATGAAGTTGATAGTTAAACTAGTCAAATCATCTAACGATTCTTAAATATCAACTTCACAAAAAAATAATTTTACGTGACTTTTCACCTATAATAATATAATAAAAAAATGAATATAAACTAATTAATAAAGCATTAAAATTTAAAAATGATAATTATTTTTATAAAAACAAAAATAAAAATACAAATGATAAAAAATAATTAAATTTTATATAATTATTTAATTATACCGAGTTAACCGGTTCGACCAGTGACCCACCGGTTGAACCAGTGACTCAGTGACCCAGTAATCTCACCGGTTCGATCACCGGTTCGGTTCTGACAACTATGGTTTCAAGTACAAATTTAACATCCAATCGGGCTTCACACCCAGTTCTTGTTTCCAATCTAGGCTCTTTCTTCCTTTTTCCATCGTGTAATATTTCTCCTCCCTAAATCCTTGCCTATGACATACAAACTTTTGTTTGTAAATCTCACCGATACTATTCTTGAAAGTCTTACTCTTCCTTGCACTAAAGCCCTTCGACTTTGAGTACTTCAGATAAAAATCAAATGCAAGCTGCAAAGTAGAAAAGTGATATTTATCAATTTTCTCCACACAATTTTCACTGAAATTCAAAGTTGTTATGTCTTGCACGGAGTCAATCGCATAAGCAGCTTCAAGGGTATCTTATGACGGATCAGATTCCGAAAAATACGCTCCCTCAGTAAATTCATCTCCGAAATCTTATTCGAATTCTACAAACTAGCTCTTCTTGTTGGTATTGCTCATCTATCTCAGTATCTGTAAATATATCTGACATATCAAAAATCTCCAATGAAAAAAGAAATTTCAGTACACTCCATCTTATAACATTACAAAAAATAAATAGCTTCTAATATTGCTAGCAGGGACGGATCTAAAAATTTTAATATAGAGGGGCCGAATTTTAAATAAATTTTTTATTCTATAAAAATAATTAACATATAGTTATTAGAGTTAGTTTTTTTAAAAGATTTATCAAAATATATATATAATTATAATTTTTTTCTCAATTTTATTTTTAATATGATAATTACATCATAAAAATATAACAATATCAATAGTACATTATAAAATTATAAAATACTAATAATTTATAGCGTGTTTAGTTAAAAATTATCACATATCTTATTAATTAAAATTAATTCTTTCAAAAATTTTAAAAAATTTGAAAATAAATTATAAATTATTAATTATTTGAAAGACACAATACCCTTATAAAATACAAGATATAAAATATCTTTATAAAAAATTTTCTTTTAACAACGTAAAT
>NC_029781.3:78303015-78316327 GCF_000817695.3 Arachis duranensis | reverse complement strand
TACTCACCCCTCTAGGTCTGTCCCTAATTGCTAGCTAATTAATAATAAAAAATAATAAAATTTATTTACTTTTAGTATTTTTTAATGTCTATAAATTATTAAAAGATAAAAAAATATTTTTTTATTACATAATCAATTTCACGAATAAAGTATCGAAACGAAGAATTGCAAAATTAGAGATTCTATTTATTGACCTCGATTTTGTAATCAAAACGGTGGATTATTTTTTTGAACACTACAATGAAAAATTGTTGCAACTGTGATTATCAATTAATGATGAATAAATATTGGATATTAAATAGACGGATAAAGAATGAAGAAAAATTGAATATTAAGTAGATGGATATCCGAAAGAAAAACAATGAAATTTTTGATAATCAAAGAAATTGATACACGATTCCAATTGTGGGATTGAATAATTGGTGATAGATTATTCTCCAATTTATAATCTTAATATTAAAGAAAAGATAAGATTAGAGTATCTAAATCAAAATATAAACTTAAAAATTAAAGATAGAATTTTAAAGATAAGATAGATGAATAATAAGATAATAATTTATAAAAACGATAAGAAAAATGAGAACGGCGTAGTGCATAATTCAATTGATTGGGTAACACAACCAATCGATTGAATTGGGCAAATCCATATTGCTTTGATGACTTCAATCGATTGGCCAACATAACCAATCGATTGAATTGTGAGACCTCAAGTTGCTTTGAAGCCTTCAATTGATTGGGTAATATAAACAATTGATTGAATTATAAAAAATCCACATCCTAGTCATCGTTCAATCAATTGGGTAATATGGCCAATCGATTGACTTTTGTGAAAACTGTACTGCCTTGTGTTGAGAATAATACACCATTCCCCCTTGAGAAAATACATTTCACAGAGAAATAAAATAGACACAATCACAACACAAGAATTTAACGTGAAAACTCTAATTACTGGAGAAAAAACTACGACCGTTGCCAAATGACAACCAGAGAATATCACTATGTGAAAATTGTTACAACACATAGACTTCTTTCTCTCTAACACCGGCACCCAGTACACCCACACTCTCAAAGCAAATATTTAACTACACCTCACAACACTCTCTAATCAAAAGGTATAGAGGAAAAGAAAAGTCAGATACAAGCTTTAAGTGTTTCCGACTGGTACAAAAAATATGAAGAACTTAGCCTCATATTTATAGCCTAGGCCACCCACTCCATTTGCTATCCTAAGCAATGTGGGAATAATTCAACCAAATTCTAACAATTTCCACCTTGATTGAAATAGTCACACATTTTCAGCTTCCATAGTCAACACCGACAATTCTTTGCTGCCATTGTCTATACCGACAATCATAGTTCAGAGAACTATCATACTCCACCATGAAAGTATACTCACTTGGAATTAGACCACTCAAAGCATTTCGCCTTGGTACAGATCAAAATCTTGCTGAAAATTCATGGTGCAACTTCCAAATTGGCTTTTCCTGGAAGTTCTTCAGCCATCGACATAACTCCGCCACACACGTATCTCAACGCCAACCAATGCCCGTCTGCAATTGTGGACCCGATTGCCACAACTTATCCTTATCTATGGCAGTGCGGTAATACCATGAGGATACTTCTTGTCTTCTAAAGAACATCATCTTTCATACCAGAGATCTTCTCCTTCAACGCCTTGTGCAAACCTGATTGTATCAACACATCCTTGACTTGTATTTGTTACAAGCCAAAATTGATTCTTCCATCAAATTTTTCTATTTCAAGCTTCACAGCACTTGAATATTCTGACATTATTGCAACCATATACTGGAATAGTATAACTCAACTGTAGACCATGCACTAGGAAGGGTTCCCAGGAAAGAGAGGTGGGTCATAATGGACACACTTAAATACCAGGTCTTTCCTTAGCCAGAACCTTTCCAAACTGCACTCTCACAGTGTCACATTGCCTTCCAGCAACAACAACAGCAACCAAAGATCAACCTCAAGCTACAGGACAAAATTCTTTTCTGATGTGAAAGGTCAGACTAGGCTGCAACCACAGAGTATACTAAGAATAAATCCCATCGAATCGAAGTTCTGATACCACTTGTTAGGAATAATACACCATTCTCCCCTTGAGAAAATACCTTTCACAGAGAAATAAAATAGACACAATCACAACACAAGAATTTAACGTGGAAACTCCAATTACTGGAGAAAAAATCACGGCCGTTGCCAAATGACGACCAGAGAATATCACTATGTGAAAATTATTACAACACATAGACTTCTTTCTCTCTAACACCGGCACCCAGTACACCCACACTCTCAAAGCAAATATTTAACTACACCTCACAATACTCTCTAATCAAAAGGTATAGAGGAAAAGAAAAGTCAGATACAAGCTTTAAGTGTTTTCGATTGGTGCAAAAAATATGGAGAACTTAGCCTCATATTTATAGCCTAGGCCACCCACTCCATTTGCTATCCTAAGCAATGTGGGACTAATTCAACCAAATTCTAACACCTTGTAATTTTCAATTGATTGTTTTGTGATAACTTGAAGTCCAATCGATTAAGTTATGGGAACCTGAAATTCAATCGATTGATTTTCTAAGAAACACGATTTTACAACCCTCAATGGTGTAATGGATCAAAGATAAATTTTTCATCGATTGGGATTGCCAAAAGTTATTATGATCAATGAAAGATCTTATTCGTTATTGTTTTTGTTTTTGATTGTTAATAAATATAATAGATGACTGATAAAATAATAATTTATAAAATAAAAAATAGTTTTTATAATTAAATAAAATATATGAGGTTAATTTGTAATTAAAATTAAATAAGGACTACTTAGCAATTATTAAAAAACTTAAAAAACATATTTTGTTATGGGACTATTTAATAGTTCAAACGTTCTGGGACCATCTAATCCTTTGCCGAAAAGTCGTTGTTCAGTTTTAGTAGTTTTTGAAGAGCTACAGGTAAGAGTTACATTTTATTTACTTGCTCATGATGTGTTTGATGAAATGCATGAACTATATGTACTTTGCAAATTAGTTTATCGTGTGGAGTATTGTTTTAGTGAGATCATGGTTGCTGCTTACACTAATGGTTCCTTACTCTTATCATTCTTTGATCTCTTGATTTTTAATTTTGTTGTTTGAATAAGTAGATTGAACATTGATTCCTTGTTTACCTATTTGGTAATGTTCATAAGCTAGGTGACATGTTATATCCATATTTGAGATTTTCATATTTTAATACATTTTATCTGCTATGTCACGCTCATTGTACTACTCTTTATTATTTTAAATTTTAGTGTGTCAATGATGTTATGCATTTGAGACATTTCATTTCGTTATGCATAAATATTGCTTTCATATATAATTTCAGACTTAGTGGTGTATCCTTTATGTTTATTACTCCTAATCAATGTTCTGAAAATTAGACTGGACTGATCAATCGAACTGATCCAACTGAAAACCGGTGATAAAACAGTCCGATCTTCTATCTATAACCATCCTTTTGTGAACCATTCAAAAACCGCTGAACTGACCGGTTTCAGACCAGTTGGACTAGACTGGTAACCGGCCGGTTCAGAATAAACGACGCGGTTTTGAGTTCCTCCTCAACCGTTCTGCCGCCGTGCCGCCGCCGTCCATGTTGTCGGCCTCCGCTTCTTCCTCCTTCCCCGTGTCCCGAACCCAGGCTCTCTTTTGTAGCTTCGCACCTCGTCCCCATCCTCCCTGACTTCTCTGTTCGAGGCTTGGAGCAGCTCGCCATTGGGTCGCTGCTCGCCGCTCGCCATCCATCTCTCCGTCGAAGGTTAGTGGCCCTGCTTTCACTTCTTCGGTTCTTCTTCTTCCTTTTATGCTCTGTTTACTGATTTCTTGGTTCTGTTTAGTGTGGTCTGGTGTTTATTGAAATCCATAACTGAATGCTGATTGCTCTTTGATTGGGTTTATCAATTGAGAGCTGCTGTTAGTGTGGTCTGGTGTTTATTGTTGATTTACACAATTTATTTGTCATAGAAGTTATCTCACAGTTCAGGGAGATAGATTTGCCACTAGTACACAAGCCTCAGCCACACTTTCCCATCCCTTAATAAAATATTTCTCAAAATCAAATAAATGAATATGGTAATTTTCAAATTGGACCTGGAAATAATAGGCACCAATCTTAAACCTATATAAAAAAAAGTAAGGTAACAAATACAATTCTTGTCATAACAATAGAATGACTTAATTCTTTGATAATAGTTAAGTAAAAAAATTCTAATCGTAAACTCACAATAAACAATAATCTCAGGGAAGGAAAAGATTCCTTTTGTGATCAACTATGCAACTTCAAGTGTTAGAATATCAAGAGGCATAATTACCATTTACTGTACTCTGAACTCAGGTTTTCATTTTATGATACTATTCTCTAATTTAAGAGTTCATCCTAATCTTCAGGTTGAATAAGGACTTTGCCACGTTGATATATCAGAGAGAAGATCACGCAGTTGATCAATGAGTATCTTTAGGTGCACGTTCTTGTTGGCAAGCTCCTATGTTAACGAACAGATATTCAAATGTTAAACACAATAAATATAATTTGAAAAACAAAATAGCTTGTTTCAGCAAACTAAAGTTATTAACCCAATTAAGTTGTTTCAGCAGTATTAACCAGTTAGATTGGCAAGCCCCTAGAAGAATAAAATAGCTTCCAGTAAACTTAGCTGACATAACATGGATCCCCCAATACACAAAATTTGAGCCCAAAGTGACAATTATTAGTTAGTTTATTTATATTGGGAATTTTGAGTTTTATATATTTCTTACTCCTAAAAAGCATTGTTGTTAAAAGTATACAATAAATATCTATTTATGGTTTCTTAAATTTATTCCTTGTCTTCTATTCAGGTGGATGAATGGTCAGCATTTAAGGGCACGACCATCACAGGAAGTGACCCAATTTATTGGAGATCGCTGGAAGGCATCTGACTTATTCATAGTATCAGCGGGCCCTTTGTTGATGTGAGATTTGATTCCATATGTCTTGATTTAGTCTCATTCTAAGTAGAATTCTATTTAATCATTTTCCAAGGCACTTGAATTTATTTAGTATGATTTTGTTGTGACTTAAAACATTAGACTCAAGTATGGCAGGTTTCCTATCATTGGCTTGGAAACTGTCAAGAAAATCAAGCATGGTTATGTTTGGTGGCTCTGGAAAATATGCCACATTATATGTTGCAGCAGTGAAAGCTAATTTAGTCGAAAAGGTTGAATCCGAGATTCTTCAGTTTGTTGAGACAGTTAAGAATAGTACTATAATTTCCTAGGTTATAAGTGACTTGTCTGTGAAGAAAGATCATAAGATTTGATTGATGATATTTCATGTAATGCTTTAAATTTAGAAGATATTTTAAAGTTTATATTAAACTATAATTATGTTTTAGAGTGTTTATTTATAATTTATTTATTATTTTTATTATAAAACGGTTTTACCGGTTAAACCACGGTTAGACCGGTTGAACCTGTGAACCAATAAACCAATGATAGAACGGATTGATGACCGGTCCGGTTTTCAGAACCTTGCTCCTAATAATTAATTTGCAACCAAGAATGTTAATGACCTGTTTGCAATCAAGACATTGGTTTCTCCTTTCATTATGTGTGGCATTGCTTTTAGTCATCCCTTTCATTTTTATTAAACTAATTTGTGTGCTTAATTTTCTATCTGCCATTAGATAACTGAAGAATGACTGTTTTGAAGCGGTACGTGCTGAGAATATTCATATCATTGAAACACATTACAGCAAACGTTGTGGATAGAAACCATGGTCATATTGTAGCAACCTCCTCCACAGCGGAGCACTCCATTAAACAGTCGCTTGAGTGCGGCCGGTCCTGCAATGCGAAAGCAGCTGCTGTTGTTGGGGAGGTATTGGCCATGCGTCTCAAAGTTGAGGGACTTAAGGATGGACAAGGAAGAGGAATTCATGTCAATGTAACTAAGGAAATAAAGAAGAAGGGATTTAAGAGTCAAACCAAGGTTTGGGCTATTGTTAATGCCCTTAAAAACAATGGTGTTAAACTCATAGATGAAGATGATGGTAACGATTCTTCTCCTAGCCATTCATAAGATGTCTTTTGTATATCTATAAATATATTAGAATGTTTTTGTATTCCAATGATAATATAGGAATGCAGTGATTCTTGTACTAAGAACATCTTTGCAATATACAAATACACCTATCTTCTGCTGTTATATTGATAGTAAATGTAAATCAGAATAACGTGTACTAGATGCTGTCATTTTTGTCACTTAGTTCTGTATTTTGGGCTGCCACTTTCATTTGGCATGCATATACTGTAGTAGCTGCATCACTCACAAAAAGTTTATGTCCAAACAAAAATAGGTAATGATACCTACAATGGAAATATATATATATATATGTCATAACAGGTCCATCATACAAAGTTTTAGTGTTTACACTTTACTGTGCTTATCCTGCACAACTCTATAGTTTTGTTGAGTCTTTCATGAAAATATGTTAGACAAAAGTCATAGAGTTGACCAGACTTATCAAGAATTAAGAAGTGAGAGGGAAAATGATATATTTGTAAGGTTGCTAATTGAAATTAGTGATGATAGGTAGGTATACTTAGCATGGAAATTTTTAACTTCCAGATTAAAGGATGAGCATTGTATTTCATCCCTTTTTGCCTCTGGAATGATTTTTTTTTAATTGGCAATTTATATTGATTTCCTCTGAAATTTGACAAAAATCATTGTACAGTTTGACATAAATCATTGTACCTCTTTTCTATTTATTTAAGTGATATTAACTTCTCTTTATGAAAGATAGTAGTATTTTGAAAGGTTTTATTTTCTAATTTGTATAATAATTAAGAAAGTGTGAGTAAATACTTTTGGAACTAGGACTATCTTCATAAATGTTTTTTATTTCTATCTTCCAATTTGGTATAAAAGTCATTGGCTCCCTCTCAGTGTTTTTGACTAATCAATGTATACTAGTAGACTCCAATGATCTTATGCAAAAGAAAGGTGACATTAAACTTTGGATGTTACACGGTTTTAACATAATAGATTGGACAGGCTTTTTTTCATACATTGATTGAATCCACAACCCGTATTGCAAGTTCCTTAATTCCTACAAGTTTCTTGGTTGTCCTTGCTATTTAGCTTTCACAATTTGTCCTATACCATCATCCTTTGGGGCCAGGGGCCACTACCCTGAAGCCAGGTTCGTTAGCTTCCACATACATTGATTTGATTCCACATATAATATATATATATTTTTAACCAATTTACATTGTCTAAACAAATTAAACAGCTGTGAAAGTGGGGAGAGATTCCAATTTTTTTTGTCATTTACAATGGCATTATAGCTAATAACAAATCCTGGTTTGGAGTATTAGTTACTTTTAATCACAAGTCACAAGCATTAAAAAAAAAAAAAAAGCTTCCGTGGAAAAGGAAAATAGAGTGTCTCTATTGGGTATCCCTAAAGAGCATGATGATAACCATGATGACGATGAGGATGATCACATGAGAGAGCAAGCATGTGGGTTCTCATCACTGAAGATCTGAGGTGGTGGTGGTGGTGCATGCAAGTGAAACTGCTCCGGGTACGTATACACAGGCATATAGCTGTAACCGCCATGATGATGTGGATGCATAACAGGAGCATATCCATATCCATATGCAGATGGAAATAGAACATGTGGAGCTGCCATATACTCCATTCTATATTCTGCTCCATCATCACCATTTCTTCATTATTATTATTACCACCACCACCACCGCCTCCCTTGTTCTTGCCATCACCGCCACCACCACCACCATTGTTCTCCTTGTTGTCTGGTTTCTTAGGTGGGACCACCTCCACCTTCCTCTTGAGCTTCTCCGTTAGATTCGCAGCCAGAGCCTTCACGTCCATGGTCCCCTTCACTGTCACCGTAAATAATATAATAGTCATCTTGTGACCATCTTCTCTAAATACTAAAGCTGTTACTTGCATGGTTCTTTGACAGCTAAAAAGACTTATCCTACTAGGTGAGATTCATCAATCAAATGACACAATACGTTTTTCTTGATATCCAAACTAGTTCAAACAATTTTTATTATTCCAACATATTTATCATGTTCCCTTCTTTCATTTAAGGTTCATCTCAAAAGGCCAGGGAAAAACCTTCATGTTTGTTTTCTCTCTTAAGTATTGCTGAGTACCTAAGCACCAAGATACAGGTTAAGTTCTTGCATTAAGTGCTTCTAGTAGAGGGAAATGCAGGTACATATACATTAAAATTTACAGTTTTACATGAGAAATACAATTTCAAGTGAATTTCAAAGGGCAGTGCTTCATCTTTCATTTGGAGAAGTCTAATTTAGCCTTGGTCTTGTTGCATTGGTGAGGCTTTATTTCTTCGTAAATTACATTTTTGTTTCAAAATATGATTTTTTTTTTTATTGAAGATATATAATATAAAGTTCAAATTTATCCATGCTTGCAATCAACGTGCTTTGGAGGAGGCAGTTGGGAAATGTTTAGATTCAGATATGGGCTTTTGGTGATATTTAAATTTAACAATTATTATGCTTGCCTTATTGACTGATATCAAGATTCCATTTTATATTGTTGTCTTGGGATCCTTAACTTCCGTAGATATGATCTGCCGTCTGGCAGACTTTTCAACCACACAATTTATCACAACAACATTCCGCCCAGAGCTTGTGAAAGTTGCTTACAAGATCTATGGAGTAACGCATAAAAGCCAGGTTAGCCGTGTTAATGTTGTATCCAAGGACAATTGTCACGGCCTTGGACACACTCCAACGCTACTGTACCGGTACTCAAACTTATTCAACCTCTTGAGCTAAGACTAAGTCAGCATAATCTTCAATACTTAGCAAGAAAGCTAAGAACATAAGAGAATACAAGAGAAAGGAAGCTTTGGTGGAAAGAACATTTTATTACCCAAGTATTGGTTACAAATGATTTACACACCTTACACTAACTCTCACCTCCTATTTATAACCATCCACCTCCTCAATCGATGGTTAAGATTAAATCTAATCAACGGTCCAGATTAATCATCCAGAACCTTTTTTACAAATATCTATCATACCACAATTTTCTAAATGTTTCTAGATTATTTCATACCACTCTTTATACTTCTATATATATCTACACTCTTCTAGAATACTCTCTGACCTTCTAAAGTCTTTTAGAACCTTCTACGATATTCCGGGACCTTCTAGGACATTCTAGAACATTCCGGAACCAACTAGAGTATTCTCAAATATTCCAGAAAACTATACAAACACTGTTAAATTTAACCTTCTAAAATTTACCGTGACATTTTCCCCCACCTAATGCGCAGACGTCCTCGTCGCGTTCTGTTCATGATAGTGCCGTAGGTGTTCTTGGAATTGCCACAAATCTTCACGAGTTTTCCAGCTAGCTTCGATTATCGGGAGTCCTTTCCACTTGATCAAGTATTGGATACTTGGTGGTACTCCTCTTCGTCGCACGGTGCGATTAGCTAAGATCTTTTTGATTTCTTTATCAAAGGATCTAATCACCACGGGCGGAGCACGACTCGAGTTACCTCTACTCAGTTCATCTTGGTCTTCATGATATGATTTAAGCATACTCACATAGAAGACCGGGTGTATCTTCATAGAGGGAGGGAGTTGTACTTTGTAAGCAACACGTCCAATAATCTCAAATGGCCCTTCATATTTGCGGATTAAACCCTTATGAACCTTGCGAAAGGCTTTGAATTATTGTGGAAGAAGTTTAATCATTACCTTATCTCCCACTTGATAGCTTGCATGCCTCCTCTTCTTATTTGTTTATTTCTTCATCCTCTTTGTAGCTTTGTCAAGGTAAGAATGAGTAACATTTGCTTGTTCTTCCCATGACTTAATCATATGATAAGCTCCAGGGCTCTTCCTTGAGTAAGAGGAAGAAAAAGAGTGAGGTGTAAGCGGCTGTTGTCCAGTCACAATCTCAAATGGGCTGTTTGAGAACTGAGCAATGTCTAGGAGTTTTATCCAATCCTTCTTATTAGCGCTTACAAAATGCCTCAATAAGTAACACTCAAGTAAGGCATTCACTCTCTCAATCTGCCCATCGGTTTGAGGATGGAAGCTTGTTGAGAAATGAAGCTCCGACCCAAGAAGTTTGAATAGCTTTGTCCATAGTCGTCCTGTGAAGCGTGGATCTCGATCACTAATGATGCTCTTAGGCAATCCCCAGTATTTCACTACATTCTTGAAGAATAGTCGTGCTGCCTCCTTTGTAGTGCAGTCAGTAGGGGCGGGTATAAAGGTAGCATACTTCAAAAATCGATCCACTACTACGAGAATAGATCCAAACCCCTCAAATTTTGGTAAGGCAGAGATGAAATCTAGAGAGACACTTTCCCACGGTCGCCTTGATAGAGGCAGAGGTTCCAACAACCCACTTGGTGTCTTGTTTTCAATCTTATATTGTTGGCACACAAGACAAGTCTTCACATAACTCTCCACTTCATCTCTCATTTGAGGCCAATAATAAGAAGATTCAATGAGTGATAAGGTCCTTCGCTGACCTTGGTGACTAGCCCACTTGGTGTCATGGCATTCTCTTACCAACTTCCTTCTCAGATTTTCCCACTTAGGAACGTATAGTCTTCTCCCTTTTGTGTAGAGAAGGTCGTTTTCTAACCAAAATCTTTTGGTCTTACCTTCTCTAGCCAACTCCACCAACTTCTTGGCTAATGGATCGTGATGCGACCCTTCCTTGATGGTATGCACAATATCTCCTTCAACCATAGAAATGACCGCCAACTCAGCCTTGCGACTCAGCGCATCTGCTACCACATTAGTCTTGCCTGACGTGTATTCAAATTTGAAATCAAACTCAACTAAGAAATCTTGCCACCTAGCTTGTTTGGGGCTTAACTTCTTTTGAGTTTGGAAGTAGCTTGTAGCTACATTGTCTGTCTTGACGATGAAGTGTGAACCAAGCAAGTAGTGACGCCAAGTTCTCAGACAATGTACCACCGCAATCATCTCCTTCTCTTGGACAATGTATCGCCTCTCTGTATCATTCAACTTGAGACTCTCAAAGGCAATAGGATGTCCTTCTTGCATCAGAACTCCTCCAATAGCATAGTCAGAAGCATCAGCGTGGACTTCAAACACCTTTGAGTAGTCGGATAGTGCTAGTACTGATCCTTCTATGATAGCAGCCTTCAACTCATCAAAAGCCTTTTGATACTCTTTTGACCATTCCCAAGAGCGATTGTTCTTGAGAAGATCAGTTAATGGTGCAGCCTTGACGGAGTATCCCTTGATAAACCTCCGATAGTAATTAGCCAACCCAAGGAATGACCTCAATTCAGATACCTTGTTTGAAGGTTCCCATTCTTTGATAGCCTTCACCTTTCCTTGATCCATGCAGAGAGTTCCACCTTTAATGATGTGTCCCAAAAAGTGGATTTCATCCCTTGCAAAGGAACACTTTTCCTTCTTGTTCAGTGCTCGATAGTCGATGCATAGTCTCAATGAATGATCATGCTTCTTTTGGAACAAGACTGGTGCACCATACGGTTCCTTCGATGGACGGATGAACCCAGCATCTAACAAATCCTTGAGTTGTTTCTTCAACTCCTCGAGTTCTGGCGGTGGCATCCTATAAGGTGTTGAGGCGGGCGGCTTTGCTCCTGACTCCAATTCAATCTTGTGGTCCACCTTCCTCCTAGGTGGTAGTTATTTTGGCAACTCGGGAGGCATCACATCCTTATTTTCTTCAAGGGCTTCCTTGATTTTTGGAGGAACATCTTCTCTTTCGGATGTTGTCTCATCTTGTAATAGAGCCAAATATGTAATCTCTCCCTTCTTGAACCCTTTCTTGAGTTGCATAGCAGAGAGTATCGGTGGTCCTCAAACTTTAGAGACTGTAGGGACCATGCATGGAGACTCTTTCTCCATGACGCATACTACGTCGTAGTATGGCATAGGTATTATATTTGCCTTTCTTTACAAATTGAACCCGATGACTATTTTAAAATCGTCCATGGGTGCTACTGAGAAATCCACAAAGCCCTTCCAAGAACCAAGAGTCATCTCAACCCCTTTTGCTACTCCCTTAAGGGGTTCACCCTTGGTGTTCACAGGTTTGAACCAGCCATTTTTTCGGTGATCTTCAACCCAAGCCTTTTTGCTTCATCAGGTGTGATGAAGTTGTGTGTAACACCAATGTCGATCATAGCCATGATGAATTTTTCATTGATAAAGGTTTTGACATACATCAAGCCTTTCTTTTCTGCAGTGCTTGCCTCTTTGCCCTTCACAACATTTATGTGTTGGATATATCCAACACACTTAATTACTTGAGTTTGAGCTTCTCATTCCTCAGTGATAGATGCCAAAGTCCCTAGCTTAGGACAATCCTTCATTTGGTGTGGTCCCTTGCACACAAAGCATCCTCCTTTGGGCACGAAAGCCTTCTTCTTTTCTTTGTACCCTTTCTTTGAAGAGTATTTTCCTTCCTTCTTGGTTGAGAAACTCTTCCCCTTGTCTCCCCCACCTTTAGCAGAACTAAGCTTGGAGGAAGGCTTGGGTTTAGAGTCTCCCTTATGATACTCAGTGAGTGATTCGGCCACCACGATGGCCTCATCGACATCCTTAACATTCATTCTTTGTAGTTCTTGCTTTGCCCAAAGTTGGAGTCCATCAATGAAGAAAAACAATGCATCCTCTTCTGCTAAGTTAGGGATTTAAAGTGTGAGAGTAGTGAACTCCTTTACGTAGTCGCTAATTGTACTCTTGTGCTTCTGATGAGCGGATAATTTATACGCTTTTTGGCATTGTTTTTATAGAGTTTTTAGTAAGTTTAAGCTACTTTTAGGGATGTTTTCATTAGTTTTTATGTTAAATTCACATTTCTGGACTTTACTATGAGTTTGTGTATTTTTCTGTGATTTCAGGTAAATTCTGACTGAAATTGAGGGATTTGAGCAAAACTCTGAAGAAGGCTGACAAAAGGACTGCTGATGCTGTTGGATTCTGACCTCCCTGCACTCGAAATGGATTTTCTGGAGCTACAGAACTCCAATTGGCGCGTTCTCAACGGCGTTGGAAAGTAGACATCCAGGGCTTTCCAGCAATATATAATAGTCCATACTTTATTCGAAGAATGACGACGTAACTTGGCGTTGAACGCCAAGTACACGCTGCTGTCTGAAGTTAAACGCCAGAAAAACGTCATGATCCGGAGTTGAACGCCCAAAAACACGTCATAACTCAAAGTTTAACGCCA
>NC_029781.3:78301672-78302897 GCF_000817695.3 Arachis duranensis | reverse complement strand
ACTTCCGTTCTACATGCAACAGAGCTTGAATGTGTATCTCTTAGATTCCCCAACAGAATCTTCGTGGTATAAGTTAGATAGATGGCGGCATTCATGAGGATCCGGAAAGTCTAAACCTTGTCTGTGGTATTCCGAGTAGGACTCTATGATTGAATGACTGTGACGAGCTTCAAACTCCTGAAGGCTGGGCGTGATGACAAGCGCAAAAGAATCAAGGGATTCTATTCCAACCTGATTGAGAACCGACAGATGATTAGCCGTGCTGTGACAGAGCATAGGAACATTTTCACTGAGAGGATGGGATGTAGCCATTGACAACGGTGATGCCCTACATACAGCTTGCCATGGAAAGGAGTAAGAAAGATTGAGTTGAAGCAGTAGGGAAGTAGGCGTCCTTGAGCCATACAGTATCTCCATATGCTTATCTAAAATTCTCACCAATGAATTTACATAAGTATTCTTATCCCTTTTATTTATTTTATTTATCCAATTTAATTCCATGTGACTCTATGATTCCAATCACTAACTGAGATTTACAAGGTGACCATAGCTTGCTTCACACCAACAATTTCTGTGGATTCGACCCTTACTCACGTAAGGTTTATTACTTGGACGACCCAGTACACTTGCTGGTTAGTTGAACGGAGTTGTGAAAATAAACAATGTCATCAGAGTATACAAAAAGAATAGTGATCACAATTTCGTCCACCAAGTTTTTGGCGCCGTACTTGGTGGACGAAATTGTGATCACATCAATGTAGTATTCTTTGTTGTTGTATGGAATCCTTATTATGGCACTTATGTGTGGACACAACTCCGTTCAACTAACCAGCAAGTGTACTGGGTCATCCAAGTAATACCTTACGTGAGTAAGGGTTGATCCCACAGAGATTGTTGGTATGAAGCAAGCTATGGTCACCTTGTAAATCTCAGTTAGGCAGATTAAATAGTTTATGATGAGTTCGAAAATTAATAATAAATAGAAAATAAAATAGGATAGAAATACTTATGTAAATTAATAGTGGAAATTTCAGATAGACGTATGGAGATGCTGTGCTCCTCTTGAATCTCTACTTTCTTATTACATTCATCCAATCCTTCTTACTCCTTTCCATGGCAAGATGTATGTAGGGCATCACCGTTGTCAATGGCTACATCCCATCCTCTCAGTGAAAATGGTCCAAATGCTCTGTCACAGCACGGCTAATCATCTGTCGGTTCTCAA
>NC_029781.3:78297983-78299741 GCF_000817695.3 Arachis duranensis | reverse complement strand
TTTTTACCCTTGCCTTTTGGTTTTAAGGGCTATTGGCTTTTTCTGCTTGCTTTTTCTTTTTCTTTCTATATATATATATTTTTTTTCGCCAGTTTTTTTTTCGCAAGCCTTTGCTTTTTCACTGCTTTTTCTTGCTTCAAGAATCAATTTTATGATTTTTCAGATTGTCAATAACATTTCTCTTTGTTCATCATTCTTTCAAGAGTCAACAGTTTTAACATTCATAAACAACAAGATAAAAAATATGCACTGTTCAAGCATTCATTCAGAAAACAAAAAGTATTGTCACCACATCAATATAATTAAACTAAATTCAAGGATAAATTCGAAATTCATGTACTTCTTGTTCTTTTGAATTAAAAATATTTTTCATTTAAGAGAGGTGAATGATTCATAGAATTATTCATAGCCTTAAGACATAGTTACTAAATACTAATGATCATGTAATAAAGACACAAGTATAGATAAACATATAACATAAAAAAAACGAAAAGCAGAAGAAAAATTTAAGAACAAGGAATGAGTCCACCTTAGTGAGGGTGGCGCCTTCTTGAAGGACCATTGATGTCCTTGAGCTCTTTTATGTCTCTGAATTGTTGTAATTTAGTTTCTCTTAGTTTCCTCTTCAGAGTCCTTTCAGGTTCTGGATCAGCTTCAACAAGAATGCCTTTTTCCTTGTTCCTGCTCATATGAAAGAGAAGAGGAAAAGAAAAGGAAGAGGAATCCTCTATGTCATAGTAAAGAGGATCCTTATTATTAGTAGAAGAAGAAAGGGGATAATGGAAGGAGAGGGATGAATAGTCTGTATAAAGAGTAAGGATAGGGGAGGTGATAAGAGATGAAGAGAAGTGTTAGTAAATAAATAAATAGAAGAAGATGAGAGAGGGATTTTCCAAAATATTTTTGAAAAGGAGTTAGTAATTTCGAAAATTAAAGATGAATTAAAATTAAAATTAAAATTTGATACAATTAGTTAATTAAAAAGAATTTTTGAAAAATGGGTGAGATATTTTCGAAAATTAGAGAGGAAAGAGTAGTTAGGTGGTTTTGAAAAAGATAAGAAACAAACAAAAAGTTAATTAGTTAGTTGAAACAGATATTAAAATTAAATTTGAAAAGATAAGAAGATAAGAAGTTAGATAAGATTATTTTTTTTAAATCAAATTTTGAAAAAGATAAGATAAAAAGATAAAATAAATAGATAAGATAAAAAGATAAGATTTTTAAGAAAAAGATATTTTGAAAAAAAAATTTAATTTTTAAAATTAAAATTAATTAAAAGATAAGATTCTAGAATTTAAAGATTGAACATTTCTTAACAAGAAAGTAATAAACTTCAAATTTTTGAATCAAAACATTAATTATTGATTATATTTTCGAAAATATGATGTAAAAGATAAGAAAAAGATTTTGAAAAATTTTGAAAAATATATATTTTTTTTTTGAAAATTTTTGAAAAACAAAGATAAAGTTTGAAAAGATATGATTTTTGAAAAAGATTCTGAAAAGATAAGATTTTTAAAATTGAAAATTTGACTTGACTTGTAAGAAACAACTAATTTTAAAATTTTTTTGACTAAGTCAACTCAAATTTTCGAAAATTTGGAGAAAAATAAGGAAAATATATTTTTTTGATTTTTGAATTTTTAATGATGAGAGAGAAAAACACAAAAATGACCCAAAACATGAAAATTTTGGATCAAAATACATGATGCATGCAAGAACACTATGAATGTCAAGATGAACACCAAGAACACT
>NC_029781.3:78297090-78297897 GCF_000817695.3 Arachis duranensis | reverse complement strand
AAAAATTTTTGATGCAAAGAAAACATGCAAGACACCAAACTTAGAAATCTTTAATGCATGGACTCTAACAAATGAAAAATGCATATGAAAAATAACAAACAACACAAAACAAGAAATCATCAAGATCAAACAAGAAGACTTGTCAAGAACAACTTGAAGATCATGAAGAACACTATGAATGCATAGAATTTTCGAAAAATGCAAGAAATTTTTTTTTAAAACATGCAATTGACACCAAACTTAAAAATTGACTCAAGATTAAAACAAGAAACACAATATTTTTGATTTTTATGATTTTATTAATTTTTTTAGATTTTTATTAATTTTTTTCGAAAATATTTTTGGAAAAAACGAAAAAGAAAAGAAAAATTTTGAAAAAGATTTTTGAAAAGTTTTTTGAAAAGAAAATTACCTAATCTGAGCAACAAGATGAACCGTCAGTTGCTCAAACTCAACAATCCCCGACAACGGCGCCAAAAACTTGGTGGACGAAATTGTGATCACTATTTTGTGCCTTTTGGTATCATTGTAAAATTATGGAATTTATTAATTTTTCGAAAATTGGATAAAAAGATAAGAAAAAGATTTTGAAAATATTTTGAAAAATAATTTTGAAATTTTCGAAAATAAAAAAAATGAAAAAGATATGATTTTTGAAAAAGATTTTGAAAAGATAAGATTTTTAGAATTGAAATTTTGACTTGACTTGTAAGAAACAACTAATTTTAAAAATTTTTGACTAAGTCAACCCAAAATTTCGAAAATTTGGAGGAAAATAAGGAAAAGATATTTTTTGATTTTTGAATA
>NC_029781.3:78295908-78296882 GCF_000817695.3 Arachis duranensis | reverse complement strand
AAGACACCAAACTTAGAAATCTTTAATGCAAGGAAAATATAAATGCAAAGGTGCACATGAAAAACAAGAAAAGACACAAAACAAGAAATCATCAAGATCAAACAAGAAGACTTGTCAAGAACAACTTGAAGATCATGAAGAACACTATGAATGCATGAGATTTTCGAAAAAAATGCAAGAAAAATTTTTAATTCATGCAATTGACACCAAACTTAAAAATCAACACAATACTCAAACAAGAAACACAAAATATTTTTTTTTATTTTTATGATTTTCTAATTTTTTTGTATTTTTATTAATTTTTCAAAAATAAAGTTTAGAAAAACGAAAAATAAAAGAAAAATTTTGAAAAAGATTTTTGAAAAGAAAAGTACCTAATCTGAGCAACAAGATGAACCGTCAGTTGTCCATACTCGAACAATCCCCGGCAACGGCGCCAAAAACTTGGTGGACGAAATTGTGATTTCTATCTTTTGAGCTTTAGCATATATTTACTCTTAGGGCACTGTTTATTCTCACAACTCCGTTCAACTAACCAGCAAGTGTACTGGGTCGTCCAAGTAATAAACCTTACGTGAGTAAGGGTCGAATCCACAGAGATTGTTGGTATGAAGCAAGCTATGGTTACCTTGTAAATCTCAGTTAGGGAGATTAAAGGGTAATTGTGATTATTGGAATAAAGAAATAAAAAAGAATAATAAAAGGGATAGAACACTTATGCAGATTCATTGGTAGGAATTTCAGATAAGCGGATGGAGATGCTGTAGAGCCCAAGGACGCCTGCTCTCCTACTGCTTCTATTCAATCCTTCTTACTCCTTTCCATGGCAAGCTTTATTTAGGGGTTCACCATCAGCTGTGGCTACTTTCTTCCTCTCGGGGAAATATCCTGTGCGGCTGTCACTCGCACAGCTAACCAGTCTGGAGGCATCACCCATGGCTGATGGCTACATCCCATCCTCGCAGTGAAAACTA
>NC_029781.3:78295101-78295744 GCF_000817695.3 Arachis duranensis | reverse complement strand
GGATTCCCAGGATCCTACTCGGAATACCACAGACAAGGTGAGACTTTCCGGATCCTCATAAATACCGCCATCTATCTAGCTTATACCACGAAGATTCTGTTGGGGAATCTAAGAGATATACATTCAAGCTCTGTTGCATGTAGAACGGAAGTGGTTGTCAATCACTCACGTTCATAAGTGAGAATGATGGTGAGGGTAATTTGACTCATCACATTCATCATGTTCTTGGGTACGAATGAATATCTTGGAATAAGAATAAGATAGAGATTTGAATAAAAGATAATAGAATTTCATTAATACTTGAGGTACAGCAGAGCTCCACACCCTTAATCAATGGTGTGCAGAAACTCCACCGTTGAAAATACATAAGCAAATAGTTCAGGCATGGCCGAATGGCCAGCCCTCTCTAACGTGATCAATGATCTCCTAAGATGAAGAATAAAACAAAACTGAGACCAAAGATGTCTAATACAATAGATAAATGTCCTATATATACTAGACTAGCTACTAGGGTTTACATGAGTAAGTAATTGATGCATAAATCCACTTCCGGGGCCCACTAGGTGTATGCTTGGGCTGAGCTTGATTAATCCACGAGCTAAGGCATTTCTTGGCGTCAAACTCCAGGTTATGACGTGTTTTG
>NC_029781.3:78290719-78291762 GCF_000817695.3 Arachis duranensis | reverse complement strand
TCTTAACACCAAACTTAGAGTTTGGTTGTGGCCTCACAACACCAAACTTAGAGTTTGACTGTGTGGGCTCTTCTTGACCTTGAACTGAGAGAAGCTCTTCATGCTTACTCTCTTTTGTCACAGATGGATGGCCATGTGTTTGAAACACAAGGTATTTCCCATTCAATTGAAGGACTAACTCTCCTCTGTTGACATCTATCACAGCTTCTGCTGTGGCTAGGAAAGGTCTTCCTAGGATGATGCATTCATCATCTTCCTTCCTAGTGTCTAGGATTATAAAGTCAGTAGGGATGTAAAGGCCTTCAACCTTTACTAGCACGTCCTCTACTATTCCATAAGCTTGTCTCATGGACTTGTCTGCCAATTGCAATGAGAGCAAGGCAGGTTGTACCTCAATGATCCCCAGTTTCTCCATTACAGAGAGTGGCATAAGGTTTATCCCTGACCCAAGATCACATAGAGCTTTTTCAAAGCTCATGGTGCCAATGGTGCAAGGTATTAAGAATTTGCCAAGATCTTGTTTCTTTTGAGGTAGAGTTTCCTGAATCCAAGTGTCTAAGTCACTAATGAGCAAGGGAGGTTCACTTTCCCAAGTCTCATTACCAAACAGCTTGGCATTCATCCCAAGTCTTATTACCAAATAGCTTGGCATTCAGCTTCATGATAGCTCCTAGATATTGAGCAACTTGCTCTCCAGTCATATCTTCATCCTCTTCAGATGATGAATAATAGTCAGAGCTCATGAATGGCAGAAGGAGATTTAATGGAATCTCTATGGTCTCTGTATGAGCCTCAGATTCCTCAGGATCCTTAGTAGGAAACTCCTTCTTGCTTGAGGAACGTCCCAGGAGGTCTTTCTCACTAGGATTTTTGTCCTCCTCCTCCCTAGTGCATTCGGCCACTCTGATTAAATCAATGGCCTTGCACTCTCCTTTTGGATTTTCTTCTGTATTGCTTGGGAGAGTACTGGGAGGAGTTTCAATGACTTTCTTGCTCAGTTGGCCCACTTGTGCCTCCAAATTTCTAATGGAGGATCTTGTCTC
>NC_029781.3:78288194-78289896 GCF_000817695.3 Arachis duranensis | reverse complement strand
TCTTCAGAGTCCTTTCAGGTTCTGGATCAATTTCAACAAGAGTGCCTTTTTCCCTTTTTCTGTTCATATGAAAGAGAAGAAAACAAGAAAAGGAAGAGGAATCCTCTATGTCATAGTATAGAGATTCCTTTATGTTAGTAGAAGAAGAAATGGGTGAAGAATCCAAATACAAGGGATATAAGAAGTTTGGATTCTTAGATGAAGAGAGGTGAAGAGAAGTGTTAGTAATTAGTTAATTAAATAGAATAAGAGAAGAGAAGAGAAATTTTCGAAAATAATTTTTGAAAAAGAAGTTAGTAATTTTTGAAAATCAAAGACAAAATATAATTAAAATTAAAATTTAAAACAAAAAGAATTTTTTTGAAAAAGAGAGGGAGAATTTTCGAAAATTAGAGTGGGAAAAGTAGTTAGGTGGTTTTGAAAAAGATAAGAAACAAACAAAAAATTAGTTAGTTGATTGAAAAAGATTTGAAATCAAATTTTGGAAAAGATAAGAAGATAAGAAGTTAGATAAGATATTTTGAAATCAAATTTTGAAAAAGATAAAATTTTGAAAAAGATAAGATAAAAGATAAAAAGATAAGATAAAAATTTTAATAAAAAGATATTTTGAAAAAGATTTAATTTTTAAAATTACTTAACTAACAAGAAACTACAAGATAAGATTCTAGAACTCAAAGATTGAACCTTTCTTAACAAGAAAGTAACAAACTTCAAATTTTGAATCAATCACATTAATTGTTAGCATATTTTCGAAAATTAGATATAAAGATAAGAAAAAGATTTTGAAAATATTTTGAAAAAGATTTTTTTGAAATTTTCGAAAATTATAAAAAATGAAAAAGATATGACTTTTGAAAAAGATTTTGAAAAGATAAGATTTTTAAAATTGAAATTTTGACTTGACTTGTAAGAAACAACTAATTTTAAAAATTTTTGACCAAGTCAACCCAAAATTTCGAAATTTTGGAGGAAGATAAGGAAAAGATATCTTTTTTTTTTGATTTTTTGAATATTTAATTATGAGAGAGAAAAACAACAAAAATACTCAATGCATGAAATTTTTAGATCAGAACAATGAATGCATGCAAGAATGCTATGAATGTCAAGATGAACACCAAGAACACTATGAAGATCATGATGAACATCAAGAACATAATTTTGAAAAATTTTTGATGCAAAGAAAACATGCAAGACACCAAACTTAAAAATTAACACAAGACTCAAACAAGAAACACAAAATATTTTTTATTTTTATGATTTTCTAATTTTTTTGTATTTTTATTAATTTTTTCGAAAATAAAGTTGGAGAAAACGAAAAAGAAAAGAAGAAAAAAAAATTTTGAAAAAGATTTTTGAAAAGAAAATTACCTAATCTGAGCAACAAGATGAACCGTCAGTTGTCCATACTCGAACAATCCCCGGCAACGGCGCCAAAAACTTGGTGGACGAAATTGTGATCACATTAATGTAGTATTTTTTTTGTTGTTGTATGGAATCATTATTATGGCACTTATGTGTGGACTCAACTCCGTTCAACTAAGTGTACTGGGTCGTCCAAGTAATAAACCTTACGCGAGTAAGGGTCGATCCCACAGAGATTGTTGGTATGAAGCAAGCTATGGTCACCTTGTAGATCTCAGTTAGTGATTGGAATCATAGAGTCACATGGAATTAAATTGGATAAATAAAATAAATAAAA
>NC_029781.3:78272868-78287788 GCF_000817695.3 Arachis duranensis | reverse complement strand
ACTTGAGGTACAGCAGAGCTCCACACCCTTAATCTATGGTGTGCAGAAACTCCACCGTTGAAAATATATAAGTGCAAGGTTCAGGCATGGCCGAATGGCCAGCCCCCCTAACGTGATCAATAGCCTCTTAAGATGAAGAATAATACAAAACTGAGACTAAAGATGTCTAATACAATAGATAAATGTCCTATATATACTAGACTAGCTACTAGGGTTTACATGAGTAAGTAATTGATGCATAAATCCACTTCCGGGGCCCACTTGGTGTATGTTTGGGCTGAGCTTGATTAATTCACGAGCTGAGGCATCTCTTGGAGTTGAACTTCGAGTTATGACGTGTTTTGGGCGTTTAACTCCGGATCATGACGTTTTTCTGGCATTTAACTCCAGACAGCAGCATGAATTTGGCGTTCAACGCCAAGTTACGTCGTCATTCTTCGAATAAAGTATGGACTATTATATATTGCTGGAAAGCTCTAGATGTCTACTTTCCAACGCCGTTGAGAGCGCGCCAATTGGAGTTCTGTAGCTCCAGAAAATCCATTTCGAGTGCAGGGAGGTCAGATTCCATCAGCATCAGCAGTCCTTTTGTCAGCCTTCTTCAGAGTTTTGCTCAAATCCCTCAATTTCAGTCAGAATTTACCTGAAATCACAGAAAAACACAAAAACTCATAGTAAAGTCCAGAAATGTGAATTTAACATAAAAACTAGTGAAAACATCCCTAAAAGTAGCTTAAACTTACTAAAAACTATATAAAAACAATGCCAAAAAGCGTATAAATTATCCGCTCATCAGCTTCAACTCTCTCAACTTCATCCTTGCTTCATAAACCACATTCTCAGGGAAGAATTGTCTTTTCAACTCCCTTTTGAAATCTTCTCATGTGGCTATGTTGCAAGTACCCTTTTCCATATCTATGCACTTTCTCCTCCACCATAAGGTAGCATTATCAGAAAGGTAGAGAGCTGCAGTGCGTACCTTTATTGCTTCTTCGACCATCCCTTGGCCTTCGAAGTACCTCTCTATTTGCCATAGTAAGTTCTCCAACTCGCGAGCGTCCCTTACGCCCTTGAACTCCTTTGACTTGGGGAGATCAATCTTTGTTGTCTCCCTTATAATGGTTGGTTGAGATTTTGCCTCCTCGAACCAAACTCGAACTTCCTCAAATAGCTTTAAGAAAATTTCAAGCTTCTCTTTGATTTGGAGCATGCTTTCTTTGAAAGAATCTAGTTCTCCTCTAGGCTCACTTGAAGAACGGACCTTCTTGCCTACCCATTGAGAAGGAATAGCATTCCTTCCCCTTTGAGACTCAACATGCTCCATGGTGATACTAGAAGCCATACCCACAAGCGACTTGTGCTCTCTCTCGAACCTTGCTCTGATGCCAAAATTGTCACAGCCTTGGACACACTCCAACGCTACCGTGCCGGCACTCGGACTTACTCAACCTCTTAAGCTAAGACCAAGTCAGCCTAATCCTCAATACTTAGCAAGAAAGCTAAGAACATAAGAGAACACAAGAAAAAGGAAACTTTGGTGGAAAGAACACTTTATTACCCAAGTGTTGGTTACAAATGATTCACACACCTTACACTAACTCTCACCTCCTATTTATAGTCATCCACCTCCTCAATGGATGGTTAAGATTAAATCTAATCAACGGTCCAGATTAATCATCCAGAACTTTTTTTACAAATATCTATCCTACTACAACTTTCTAAATGTTTCTAGATTATTCCATACTACTCTTTATATTTCTATATACATCTACACTCTTCTAGAATAATCTATGACCTTTCAGAGTCTTCTAGAATCTTCTAGGATATTTCGGGACTTTCTAAGACATTCTAAAATGTTCCGAAACTATCTAGAGTATTCTCAAACATCCCAAAAAACTATACAAATACTGTTAAATTTAACCTTCTAAAATTTACCGTGACACGATGCTCTAGAATTTATCGAACATGATCAGATGCAAAATGCTGAATAAGGTTAGAGAACCTCATAACATTTCTGCTATGGAGTTAAAGGTTTTGAAAATAACATGAAACGTTTTTATAATAGCTGCGGCTGTTGATCTTGCTAGGATGGAAAATTTTCCTTCTGGTGGCACTTAGTGACTATTGGTATTCTACTAAACTAACTCACGCTATATATAGGGAGAGGTCCAAGTGAGAGGAGTGCTTTTATGAGAGAAATAAATTTGGGTTATATCTTTTACATCAATGGTCAAGACTAAAGTTGCATGTGAATTCTTAATTGGTCATATGGTCTTTTTAACAATTCTTAATCTTGACTATCTATATAGGGTTATGTGGTCCAGATTATATACATATATAAGAGATTTATTTAGCAAGAGTAGTAGTCTTATATGAATGCGAGACACACAAATCCAGACTGCAAATTATAGCCATATATGGATAGTTAGGATTAAAAGATGTTAAAAAGTCATTTAGCACCTAAAAAACTCATTCCATCTATCTATCAATCAATCAATTTTATCTATATAAAAGTTGATACCAAAGTCATTCTATATTCAACTAATTACATATAGAATTTTTAAAATTTTACCATGTCAGTATGTTAGTATAGATGTAATTTTATTGTGAAACCAAATATATATTTTCTTTCAACCTCAATGTTAATTTTTGTATCAGTTTTCATAATAATTAACAAGGTAATCTTTCCAATTAAAATTTCTTTTTAATAATTTTAAATATCGTCTTTATTATTCAATTCATATTTAATAACTATTCTCCAATAATTAGAGACACATGAAATAAGTTGATTATTCATTTGTTTTTATAATTGCATTTTTTATAAAATAATTTATGGGAAATGAATGTGCTAGATTATTTCAAAAATTAAAAAGTAAAAGTAAAAGATAAATAGGTCCCTGACTTTTTTAAACACGGATATTTTTGTCTCTCAAAATTAAAAAATACATTTAAATTCCTCACTTTATAAAATGCGTGACAATTATACTCCTCCGTCAAGTTGAGCCTCAAAACAACAACAGAGAATGCTGACCTAGACGGGTGGAGTCTGAGCTGTCCGTTTTGACTAATGATGTATATGGGGAATAAATTCTTAATGGAAAAATTAGTCTTTATGCCCCAAAACAATGCTGTTACCATCCCCCACCTTTTTTCACCCTTCGTAATTCCCATAACACCCATAAGGCACTCTAGTTATTACAGAAAATCCTACCAGAAGACAAACAGCTTCGCTCTCCCTAAAAAAAAAACATCTTCCTCCAGTTGAAAGTGGTGGTGTGCTTAGTGGACGTCGTGGTTGGCAAAGGTAATGGCAAGCTTCGTCTGGCAAGAAGCTGCCATCTTCTACAGAGGTAAGGGTAATAGTCGAGGATATGTGCGTTGTTGTTTAAATGTTTGTGAGAATATAATGTATGTGATTGGACTTAAGAGTTATTTCATGTTTTAGTTTGGGTAAAAAAATGAGAAAAAGTTATGTGGAGTTTACTGATTTCAAATTTTGAGGCACTGGATCTAGGGTTTAATGTCTGATTTATGTTGTTGATTATAATGCAGATGGATGATATATTTGTGGTATCTGTTTTTCATCACAGAGGCCATTTTGGTAAAGGACCCGGTGGTACTCTTAAGTATATTGGTGGAAAAGTTAAAAATTTTTTGAAGATTTTTGAAGATGGACTTGGACTTCGTGAATTTTGGGAACTTGGTGACATTGTTCAAGGGTTTGGGCTATACATCATAAAGGGCAGTTTATTGGTATGACCCAACAAGCAGTGACATTGAGTATGGATTACACATTCTGAGAGGGGATGCATGAATCAATGAGATGCGAGAGAACAAACTAAGGAATTCAACCACTGATGAGTTTTACATATACTTCGACCACCCTGTGGATGAGCCACAGATAGTGGAAGAAGATGCTGCTGCAGAAACGGGGGCCGAAGAATTTGATGATCACATTGATGTTGATAGCATCATGAGGAAGCTTCAGTCATCACCATCCACAGAATATGATGGGAATGATAGTGGGGAGGGTAAACTGTATAAACCTCATTCGATTGTCTCTAAAACTATTTCTGATGATGATTATTCTAGTTGTGATGAGGAAAATGATGGTATGAAGAGAAAAAGAACTCTGAAAGAAAAGGAGAAGGTCCTGCCAAAGAGTAAGGTCAATGTCAAGGAAGGGACCGGGACAGAGTCAAGTGGAAGTAAAAAAAGAGCTGGACCAAGGAGTGTTATGAGAGTGATGCCAAAAAAACCAGAACAACTGCGAAGTCCAAAGGAAGTGGGCCTACTGTGAAGCCCAAAAAGATCAGGCCCACCGTGAAGCCCAAAGCAACTGGGCCTAATGCAAAGCCTCAAAGAAATAGGCCTAATGTATATGCTGACGAAGTTGTCCCTACTGTGCAGCCCAATGATAGGCTCTAATCGTCCTCTATGATAATGAGGAGGATTCAGATGATGATGATCCTATTTATGAGTATGAATCAGAAGATCTTCACACACCAATGTCTTCAGAGGATGAGGGAGACAAGCATGAATTTCCAATTTTTAATTATGAGTATGGATTTGGGGAGGGTAGATTTGAAGGGTTCAAAAAAGTGATAAGAGATATGTTCATTTCTGAAGGGAGAGAACTTTTCTGGATAAAAAATGATAAGGAAAGGGTGAAGGTTGGCGGGTGAAGACTGTCCATGGCTGGCACATATATCCTACAACAAGACATTGTTATGCTTCTAGGTAAAGACTTACAAGTCAGAGCATACATGTGCTAGAGATTTGGGACGTAACGCTGCTTATCAACACTAGATCAGTAAGAAAGTGGAGAAGAGAATGGCAAGTCAACCTCATATGACAACTAATGAGACAATCAAATTTCTTAGAGAAAAGTTTAAGCAGGTGGTGCATCTGAAGATAGTTTATAGGGCAGTGAAAGAGGCCAAAGAGATGATAATGGGAAATGAAAAAGAACAGTATGGCAAGCTTAGGGACTATGGCATGGAGATAATTAAGAGTAATCCCGAGGTCGACAACAAGAGTTGATGTGAAACCTATCCCTCAATCCCTCCTTGTGTTATCTGCTTCGAGGGCTGTAAGCAAGGATTTAAGGTTGGATGTAAGCCTTTCATACATCTAGATGGAGCTTTTCTCAAGACATACCACGGAGGCCAACTACTTTCAGCAGTGGCACAGGATGCGAATAACCAATTCTATGTAGTGGCGTACGGGGTTGCCTGATTTGAGACCAAGGAATCGTGGAAATGGTTCCTCACACCGCTTCAAGAGGATCTGGGTGATGCCAGTCAATTTGGTTGTAACTTTATGTCTGAACAGCAAAAGGTTAGACTTCTACACTGTTTATTTTTGGGTAGATTAGGCTAGTATATTTTGGGTTAGCATATTAAATTACTCCCTACTATCTTTACTACCAAGCACATTAGGATGTTAGAGCACCATACTGGAAAGCTTGCACCAGTCCAGGAGAAAAGGTTACAGAAGCGGATAAAACCTAGCAACGGGTGGATTTCTGAGTGGGTGGGAGACAACGAAAGAAAAAGATTCGAAGTTAGCAGAAAGAAGACCAAAGTGGATGTGGATCTAATCAAACACACATGTTCATGTAACATATGGCAATTGACTGGTAATGCTATTTAATTAAAAAGATTTTGTTTTCGTATGTTATGATGTAATGCTATTTAATATGCAAATTATTTTGGATTCAAGCATGCCATCTATTCATGTTGTTGCTGCAATCAAAAAGAGGCATGACTAGCCACATGATTATATGCATCCTTGGCTGAGTATGGAATCCATTCATAAGACATATACACATTGAATAAAACCAGTTCCTAGTGAAAAATTCTAGACTAAAGGAGACCAGTTTAGGCCTGCTCCACCACCCATCAAGCGACCTATTGGGAGGCTAAAGGTGCACTGCCGCAACAAGGACCCTGCTAAGGCTCATATTTAGGGGGACAAGCTAAAGAGAAGCTTTCAAGTTACATGTAGCAAGTGTAACGAGAAAGGTCATAACTACAAGACCTGTAAAGGAGCACCAAGCAACCCAAATTGGAAACCAAAAAGGAAAAAATCTAAGAAGATTGTTGATAACAGACAAGCTTTGGTGCTGCTTCCCCTTTCACAATCAGCCCTTCAACTAGAGGTAAGTAAGCACAGTTTATGCATAAGGATAATTTTGTAACTTTTAAAATTCGTCAATGGTTATGTTGTCATTATACTTCTTTCTTAAAGACTAATTTGTCCATTTGGTTACCTTGCTAGACTATTGTTGCATAGGATCAAAACTAAACACAAGGTGAAAATTTTGCTGAGACCAATGCTGTACAAGAACAATCTACTGTAAGACAACCCTAAATAATACACTTATAATGCCAATCACTTTCTTCTTGTCCCTGAATTTCAATATCTAAATATGTCAGTAACTCTTGCAGGATCGTGTCATTAACTAGAATACTACTGGACTGCCAACTAACACAACAATGCATGCACCAGCATCAGGGACTGATGCGTGAGCATCTTTTCTATCTTTTCCTAGTGAATTTGCATCTAATTTGTTGAGTTTAATCAAGAATTAATTATATTTTAGCCACTATGGATGCTATTTTGAGTTTTGTGCAATACTGTTTATTTTAGGTAGCATTCGGCAGAATTTGATGGAGTTTCTGCAGCACAAGAATTAAAGGAGATGGCTGCGAAGAGCGACGCGCATGCATGCCTGACGCGTGCGCGTGAATTGGAGGTATCCATGGTGACGCGTGCGCGTGACTGACGCGCACGCGTGAATTGAAGATTTACTCAGCAACGCGTCCGCGTGACTTGCGAAAAAGACCAGCGACGCGTACGCGTGAAATGCGCCACGTGCAGAAAAATGCTGGGGTGATTTCTGGGATGTTTTGACCCAGTTTTCAGCCCATAAAACACAGATTATAAGCTACATAATGGACAAATCAAGTGGTCCTCACCCATCAGCTGAAGACTTGTTAATTAATTCGAATTTAAATTCAAATCTTATTTTTAGGAAAAGATATTATTTTTAATTTTAGATAATTAGATTTTAAATTTATTAGGATTAGTTATAAATAGGAATTTAGATGCCATCAGATAAGACACAGTACATTTTACCAGAATCCTTATTTTCTTCTCTGAACCATGAGCAACTAATCCTCCATTGTTAAGGTTAGGAGCTCTGTCTATTTGTATCGATTGATTCGTTTAATCTTTCTAATTTAATCCATGTTTTGATTTATATTTCAATAATTGTTTTCGCTCTTTATTTTATGAATATGGGTGGAACGAAAGTATGACCCATGTTCTAATTGAGTTCTTGTAAAACTTGGAAAAGCTCTTTACTTGAACAACAGCTTGAAAACATATTATATTGAATTTCTAATTGTTTGTATTTAACGGGATACGTGACATATAATCTCCTTATTTTTGGATAATTAGGATTCTTTTGGCATATAAACTAGAAATTGATTATCACCCTCTAATTGGAATTAATTGACCAAGGAATTGGTAGTTAATGAATTTTAGAGGAGACTAGGAAGGTCTAAGGAATTAGGGTCTAGTCACACATAGTTTGCCATGAATTAAATCTTGCATGATTAAAATAGTTAGTAAGAAAAATCAATCCGGAAAAATAGATAACTCTGAAACCTTAACTGTTTTCTTAATATTCTATTTCCAACTTATTTATCTTCATGTGTTTAATATTCTGAATTTACTATTAATGCTTTTGAACTTCCAAACATTATTTTCTACTTGTCTAACTAATCCTATCAAACGCTATTGTTGCTTAATCCATCAATCCTCGTGGGATCGACCCTTACTCACGTAAGGTATTACTTGGTACGACCCGGTGCACTTGCCGGTAAGTTAGTGGGTTACAAATACCGCACCAAGTTTTTGGCGCCGTTGCCAGAGATTAAGAGTGATTAACAACATTTAGTTGTTTGATTGCTTAGATTAGGCATTTTAATTTTTATTTTAATTAAATTTTGCTTTTAAATTTTTGAAAAAAAATCTTTTTTTTTACGTTTATATTTTTTTCTTTTCCGTTACACTTCCTTTTTTTCTTACGTTCCCCCTCCCCTGTTACGTTTTCCTTCTTTTCTTTCTTTTTATTATATAAAAAATTTATTTCAAAATTTTTTTAAATAAATAAATAGCACCAATATTTTTCTTAATTTCGGAAATTAAGTTTGGTGTTACCTATTTATTAATTTTTTCTATCTATTTATTTATTTTATTTAGTATTTTTTCTTTACACAGGTCACCTCACTGGAAATTATCTGCACTCTGACGTAGAGATTCCCATTCTTTCTTGTTTTATGTTTGTTTATGCGTAGGAATAGAGACAAAGAACATCTCTTAGACTTTGATCCTGAACCTGAAAGGACTTTCAGGCGGCATTTACAACAAGCAAGACTTTACAAGGCTGCAGAATCCACTATGGATCCGAATAATACTGATAATGCCAATGTGGCAAACCCGAATGGGAATGAACAACAAAGGAGAGTACTTGGTTCTTTCTCTGCTCCCACTATAGATCTGTATGGAAAAAGCGTCGTGGTGCCTCCTATAGCTGCGAACAACTTTGAGTTGAAGCCACAATTAGTCACCTTGGTACAACAAAATTGCCAGTATCACGGTCTTCCCCACGAAGACCCAAATCAATTTATTTCTAATTTTATGCAAATTTGTGATAATGTGAAGACAAATAGAGTAAACGCAGATGTGTACAAACTCATGCTCTTCCCGTTTGCTTTGAGGGATGGAGCAAAGCTATGGCTAGACTCCCAACCCAAGAAGAGTTTGGATACTTGAAACAAGGTGGTTACTGAGTTTCTTACTAAATTTTTCCCACCAAAGAAGCTGACTAAGCTCAGGGTGGAGGTTCAGACCTTCAGGCATAAGGATGGTGAGACTCTGTATAAAGCTTGGAGAGATACAAGCTACTGATTAGGCAATGCCCTCCAGACATGTTCTCCAAATGGAATCAACTAGATATCTTTTATGAAGGCTTGGGTGAAATGTCCAAGATGTGCTTAGATAATTCTGCAGGAGGTTCATTGCACAAGAAGAAGACACCGAAGGAGACTATTGAGCTTATAGAATTGGTTGCTAGCAACCAATATTTATACTCCTCTAACAGGAATCCTGTGAACTCTGAGGCTCCTCAGAAGAAGGGTGTCATGGAAGTAAAAGCTCTTAAAGCTATTCTTGCTCAGAACAAGCTGATGTCTCAGCAAATAAATCTACTTACTTAACACATGGGTGGCATGTAAGTCTCAGCTATCAACACCCAAAATCCACCTCAAGAAATCTCCTATGACATGAGAGGAAATTTAGTGCAAAATGATAATTATGATTATGCTTAATCCTCTTTTGAACAGGTCAATTACATGGGGAGTGGTTTTAGAAATCCCAATAATGACCCCTATTCTCAGACCTACAACCAAGGGTGGAGAAATCACCCAAATTTTGGGTGGAGACCAACCTCAGAGACCTCAGAACTTCAACAATAATTCTCAGGGCGGCTTCCAATAGAACAATTACAATAACCGCCAATTTCAATCTCATCAACAACAACCACCTCCACAGGCAAATTCTAAATCCCAAGAAGATTCTAATTAGGAAATGATGAAGAGTTTTACGTAGGAAACCAGAGCATCGATCAAGAATTTGGAGATTCAGATGGGTTAAATAGCCACCAGAGTTAATAAAATTGATCAGAAGACCACTAATAGCCTTCCTGGTAATACAGTGGTGAATCCAAGAGAGTGTATGCAAGGCTATCACCTTGATAAGCGAACAAATGGCAAGTATGGAAGCACAAGTTGCTGAGGAGCCAGTTGAAAAAGATTGCAAGGTTATTCAACTGAGAAGTGGTAAAGTAGCTGGCTCTGAGGCCAAGGTCAATGAAGAGTCAGTTGAAAAAGAAGCTCTAGAGGAGAAGAAGGAAGAAAAAGAGCACGCCCCTCCAAAGCGTGCAGACAACCCATTCCCAGACTCTCTTGACACTTATCCTACTTTGCCAAAGGCTCCTTAGTACAAGCCTAAGATGCCGTATCCTCAGAGACTTCAAAAGGAGACCAAGGACAAGCAGTTTTCAAAGTTCTTGAAAGACTTCAGAAAGTTAAAAATTAATATTCCTTTTACTGAGGTTTTGGAGCAAATGCCTATCTATGTCAAGTTCATGAATGAGCTGTTGTCAAAGAAAAAGTGTTTAAAGTGAGATGAGACAGTAGTCCTGACTAAGGAATATAGTACTGTAATTCAGAATAACTTACCAAGGAAGATGCCAGATCCAGGGAGCTTTCAAATTCCATGCACCATTGGGAGCACAACCTTTGATAAAGCCCTATGTGATCTAGGGGCAAGCATAAATCTAATGCCCTTATCTGTGATGAAGAAGCTGCAAATCCAAGAGGCACAACCTATAAAAATAGCATTACAGATGGCAGACAAATCTATGAAGCCTGCATACGGATTAGTGGAAAATATCTTGGTTAAAGTGGAAAAATTTTTCCTCCCAGCAGACTTTGTGATTCTTCATACAGGGGAGGATGAGAATGCCTCTATAATTCTAGGAAGACCATTCCTAGTCACTGGAAGAGCTATGATAGATGTGGAAGAAGGTGAATTAGTGCTTAGAGTGCATAATGAGCAGCTGGTCTTTCATGTCTTCAAGGATGTACATTTAGCAGGCGAAGAAGAGAGGTGCATACAGACTGAGCTTACTGATCCAACCCTTCAAAAATCCCCTGATGATGCACAGCAAAATCTGCAGCTCAAACCTCCCTTGGCAACAACAATAAAATTCCTCCTCACATCAAACCTAAGTTTGGTGTTGGAAATTCATCATCTACCAAGGAAAAGGTTCCCAAAAAGAAGAAAGTACCCAGAAGATGGAGAAATAAAAAGATCCCCACTGAAGGTTTCTCCCCAAGAATGAAGGTGGTGTTGACCATCAATCCAGCATAAGTTTATATAGTAATCAAAATGCTCTCTCTGGAGCATATTGAGCTACGTTATGGAGACACAGGAAAGAAATTCAAAGTGAGGGGTGAAGAGCTGAGCCCCTATGATCCTCCTCCTTAGAGGAGTTGACCGTCAAGCTAGTGACGATAAAGAAGCGCTTGTCGGGAGGCAACTCGATACTTTCGTATCCTCAGCTATTTTTATTTTTTATAGTAGTAGTTTTTTTACTTATCTTATTTTTATTGAGTTCTTACTAATTCTCTGATCATGCAGCTATGTTATTCCAGGAACCGAACACCTCAAGCGAAAAAAAAGAGAGAGAGCACACGACGCGCAAGCGTCACTGACGCGAACGCGTCAATCATGTGTGCGTGAAAAACAAAATTTGACAGAGAGTTGCATGGGAGTGGCGCTGAACCCATGCTTGGCGCATGGTGCATGAAAATTACACTCACACTATGTAATTCCGCACAACTAACTAGCAAGTGCACTGGGTCGTCCAAGTAAAACCTTACGTGAGTAAGGGTCGAATCCCACGAAGATTGTTGGCTTGAAGTAAGCTATGGTTATCTTATTATTCTTAGTCAGGATACCAATAGGGTTCTTTAGTTTCAATTGTAAAAACCGAAAGGGCATAAAATAAGTAATTGTTACGCAATAATGGAGAATATGTTGGAGTTTTGGAGATGCTTTGTCTTTTGAATCCCTGCAACATAATGCTTTCTCACTTTCAAACATGCAAGGCTGCTTCCATGGCAAGCTGTATGTAGGGCATCACCATTGTAAATGGCTACTTCCCATCCTCTCAGTGAAAATGGTCCAAATGCTCTATCACATTATACCACGAAGATTCTGATTAAAGAGTCCAAGAGATATTCATTCAATCGAAGGTAGAACGGAGGTGGTTGTCAGGCACGCGTTCATAGGTTGAGAATGGTGATGAGTGTCACGGATCATTACCTTCTTCATATTGAAGTGCGAATGAACATCTTAGATAGGAACAAGTGTGTTTGAATAGAAAACAGAAATAATTGCATTAATTCATCGAGACGCTGCAGAGCTCCTCACCCCCAACAATGGAGTTTAGAGACTCATGCCGTCAAAGAGTACAAAGTTCAGATCTAAAAATGTCATGAGATATAAAATAGGTCTCTAAGATAGCGTTTGGTGGAGAGACAGATACTGAAAGACTGAGACTGAGAGACAGAGATTAAGAGACAGAGACTGAAATAAGTTTTAGTATTCTGTTTGGTGCCAAGTGAGAGACAAAAATTGAAACAAGAATAAAACTCTAATTTAATTTACACAAAGGATAAAATTGGAATTAATTAATTAAAATGAGAGTATTTTAGGTATAAAATGTTATTAAAGTTTCGGTCTCTATTTCTAAAAATATCAGTCCCCTGTGTCCCTACATTTTGGAGGCACTGAAATACTGAAATTTTGGGGACAGAGACAGAAATTTTAGTACCAGTCTCTGAGCTAACAAACATGATACTGTGTCACAGTCTCTCAGTCTCTGTCCCAGCACTGCAAAACAAACGCTACCTAAAAGTTGTTTAAATACTAAGCTAGTAACCTAGGTTTACAGAAAATGAGTAAACTAAGATGGATAGTACATAAATCCACTTCTGGGACCCACTTGGTGTGTGCTGGGGCTGAGACTTGAGCTTCTCATGTGCCTGGGCTGTTTATGGAGTTAAACGTCAGGTTGTAACCTGTTTCTGGCGTTCAACTCCAACTTGTAACCTATTTCTGGCGTTCAATGCTAGAATGCAACATGGAACTGGCATTAAACGCCAGTTTATGTCATTTATATTTGCACAAAGTATGGACTATTATATATTGCTGGAAAGCCCTGGATGTCTACTTTCCAACCCAATTGAGAGCGCGCCAATTGGACTCTTCTAGCTCCAAAAAATCTATTTCGAGTGCAGGGAGATCAGAATCCAACAACATCAGTAGTCCTTTTTAAGCCTGAATCAAATTTTTGCTCAGCTCCCTCAATTTCAGCCAGAAAATACCTGAAATCACAGAAAAATACACACACTCATAGTAAAGTCCAGAAATATGAATTTTGCCTAAAAACTAATAAAAATATACTAAAAACTAACTAAAACACACTAAAATCTATATGAAATTACCCCCAAAAAGCGTATAAAATATCCGCTCATCACAACACCAAACTTAAAGTGTTGCTTGTTCTCAAGCAACTAGATAAATAAAATACGATAAAAAGAAATCAAGAAGCAATAGTATCTCAGAGTTTTAAGTGAAGCTCAGATTCTAATTAGATGAGCGGGACTATTAGCTTTTTGCTTCCGAACAGTTTTGGCATCTCACTTTATCTTTTGAAATTCAGAATGATTGGCATCCATAGAAACTCAGAATTCAGATAGTATTATTGATATTGGCATCCATAGAAACTCAGAATTCAGATAGTATTATTGATTCTCCTAGTTTAGTATGTTGATTCTTGAAGACAGCTACTTTATGAGTCTTGGCCGTGGCCCTAAGCACTTTGTTTTTCAGTATTACCACCGGATACATAAATGCCACAGACACATAACTGGGTGAACCTTTTCAGATTGTGACTTAGCTTTGCTCAAGTCCCTAATTAGAGGTGTCTAGAGTTCTCAAGCACACTCTTTTGCTTTGGATCATGACTTTAACCACTCAGTCTCAAGTTTTTCACTTGGACCTGCATGCCACAAGCACATGGTTAGGGACAGCTTGATCTAGCCGCTTAGGCCTGGATTTACTTCCTTGAGCCCTCCTATCTATTGATGCTCAAAGCCTTGGATCCTTTTCACCCTTGCCTTTTGGTTTAAAGGGCTATTGGGTTTTTTTACCTCTTTTGCTTTTTTTTTCACTGCTTTTTCTTATTTCAAGAATCAATTTCATAATTTTTTAGATCAGCAATAATATTTCTCTTGATCATCATTCTTTCAGGAGTCAACAATTTTAACATTCATAAAATTAAATATAAAAAATATGCACTGTTCAGTCATTCATTCAGAAGACAAAAAGTATTGCCACCACGTATAAATAATTAGAATTTTCCTTATTAAGAACTCGAAAAAAAATATTGCCTCTTTAGTCTAAAAATTTACTATTTTATTCATGTTTGATGATGATGAGAAAAATAAATTATAGCTTAATTGGAGATAAAATCAAAATAGATATACTAATTACTACTACTCATATATAATTTCTAAGGTAAATTCCTATATGAACAGCTATCACAGAGTTAAAGCTAAGATTAGGACTCAACAACCTTTATTTTGGGAGTGGATGCTCCTTTAATCTGTGGGGTGCTTGGCCCTTCAAGAGATAGCTTCTGACGCTTCAGTTGCCTCAGTTCACGCCCTTGCTCCTCTTGTTCCTTAAGTAGTTTGCAAAGCATGCTATTTTGATTTTGCTGTTCCTTTAATTGCTCCATAGCTTCTTGCAACTTGGAGAAAGATGCTTCAAGACGCTCCCAGTATTCAATTTGAGGGATTTCTGGGAGGAACTCTGATGAGCGGATAATTTATACGCTTTTTGGCATTGTTTTTAGGTAGTTTTTAGTAACTTTAAGCTACTTTCAGGGATGTTTTCATTAGTTTTTATGTTAAATTCACATTTTTGGACTTTACTATGAGTTTGTGTGTTTTTCTATAATTTCAGGTAATTTCTGGCTGAAATTGAGGGACTTGAGCAAAACTCTGAAAAAGGCTGACAAAAGGACTGCTGATGCTGTTGGAATCTGACCTCCCTGCACTCAAAATGGATTTTCTGGAGCTATAAAACTCCAATTGGCGCGCTCTCAATGGAGTTGGAAAGTAGACATTCCAGAGCTTTCTAGCAATATATAATAGTCCATACTTTATTCGAAAATTGACGACGTAACTTGGCGTTGAACGCCAAGTACATG
>NC_029781.3:78272318-78272769 GCF_000817695.3 Arachis duranensis | reverse complement strand
GTTCAACTCCAAGAAAAGCCTCAGCTCGTGGATAGATCAAGCTCAGCCCAAGCATACACCAAGTGGGCCCCGGAAGTGGATTTATGCATCAATTACTTGCTCATGTAAACCCTAGTAGCTAGTCTAGTATAAATAGGATAAGTTATTATTGTATTAGACATCTTTTGACAGTTTAATCTTAGACTATTCTAGTCTTGGATCATTCGGTCCTTTGATCATTCAGGGGGCTGGCCATTCGGCCATGCCTGAACCTTTCACTCATGTATTTTCAACAGTGGAGTTTCTACAGACCATAGATTAAGGGTGTGGAGCTCTGCTGTACCTCAAGTTTCAATACAATTACTATTACTTTTTATTCAATTCTCTTTTATTCTTATTCCAAGATATACGTTGCACAACGACTTGATGAATGTGATGATCCGTGACACTCATCATCATTCTCACCTATGAA
>NC_029781.3:78269013-78272246 GCF_000817695.3 Arachis duranensis | reverse complement strand
CCGGGCGCATATCTCTTAGATTCCCCAATAGAATCTTCGTGGTATAAGCTAGATAGATGGCAGCATTCATGAGGATCCGGAAAGTCTAACCTTGTCTGTGGTATTCCGAGTAGGATCCTGGGAATCTGAAAAGTCTAACCTTGTCTGTGGTATTCCGAGTAGGATTCCGGTATTGAATGGCTGTGACGAGCTTCAAATTCCTGAAGGCTGGGCGTGATGAAAAACGCAAAAGAATCAATGGATTCTACTCCAACCTAATTGAGAACCGACAGATGATTAGCCGTGCTGTGACAGAGCATTTGGACCATTTTCACTGAGAGGATGGGATGTAGCTATCAACAAGGGTGATGCCTCCAGACGATTAGCCGTGCAGTGACAGCGCATAGGAGCATTTTCCCGAGAGGATTGAAAGTAGCCATTGATGATGGTGATGCCCTACATACAGCTTGCCATGGAAAGGAGTAGGAAGGATTGGATGAATGTAATAAGAAAGTAGAGGTTCGAGAGGAGCACAGCATCTCCATACGCCTATCTGAAATTCCCACTATTGATTTACATAAGTATTTCTATCCCTTTTTATTTTCTTTTTTATTTATTATTTTTGAAACCCATAACTATATAATCTGCCTAACTGAGATTTACAAGGTGACCATAGCTTGCTTCATACCAACAATCTCTGTGGGATCGACCCTTACTCACGTAAGGTATTACTTGGATGACCCAGTACACTTGCTGGTTAAGTTGAACGGAGTTGTGAAAAGAAAAAAGCTTCCCTAACAGTGCCTGGAACTCTTGTACCACAATTTCGTCCACCAGGTTTTTGGCGCCGTTGCCGGGGATTGTTCGAGTATGGACAACTGAAGGTTCATCTTGTTGCTCAGATTAGGTAATTTTCTTTTCAAAAATCTTTTTCAAAATTTTTCTTTTCTTTTTCGTTTTTCTAATTATGTTTTTTCGAAAAAAATTAATAAAAATCCAAAAAAATCATAAAATCATAAAAACCAAAAATATTTTGTGTTTCTTGTTTGAGTCTTGAGTCAATTTTTAAGTTTGGCGTCAATTGCATGCTTTAAAAATTTTTTCTTGCATTTTTCGAAAACTCCATGCATTCATAGTGTTCTTCATGATCTTCAACTTGTTCTTGACAAGTCTTCTTGTTTGATCTTGATGATTTCTTGTTTTGTGTTGTTTGTTGTTTTTCATATGCATTTTTTGTTTGTTAGAGTCCATGCATTAAAGATTTCTAAGTTTGGTGTCTTGCATGTTTTCTTTGCGTCAAAAATTTTTCAAAAATATGTTCTTGATGTTCATCATGATCTTCAAAGTGTTCTTGGTGTTCATCTTGACATTCATAGTGTTCTTGCATGCATCATGTGTTTGATCCAAAATTTTCATATTTTGGGTCATTTTTATGTTTTTCTCTCTCATCTTTAAAAATTCAAAAATAAAAAAATATATTTTCCTTATTTTTCTCATAATTTTCGAAAATTTGAATTGACTTAGTCAAAAATTTTCAAAATTAGTTGTTCTTACAAGTCAAGTCAAATTTTCAATTTTAAAAATCTTATCTTTTCAAAATCTTTTTCAAAAATCATATCTTTTTCATTTTTTTCTATTTTTCGAAAATTTCAAAAAATCTTTTTTAAATTATTTTCAAATCTTTTTCTTATCTTTATATCATATTTTCAAAATTACACTAACAATTAATGTGATTGATTCAAAAATTTGAAGTTTGTTACTTTCTTGAGAAAGGTTCAATCTTTAAGTTCTAGAATCTTATCTTGAAGTTTCTTGTTGGTGAAGTAAGTAATTTTAAATTCAAAAATTAAATCTTTCTATCTTCTATCTTATCCTTTTCAAAAATTTTATCTCTTTCAAAATTTGATTTCAAAATATCTTATCTAACCTCTTATCTTCTTATCTTTTCAAATTTGATTTTAATATCTTTTTCAACTAACTGTTTGACTTTTTGTTTGTTTCTTATCTTTTTCAAAACCACCTAACTACTTTTTCCTCTCTAATTTTCGAAAATATCTCATCTCTTTTTCAAAAATTCTTTTTGTTTTAAATTTTAATTTTAATCTTATCTTATTTCTAATTTTCGAAAATTACTAACCTTTTTTTTAAATTATTTTCAAATTTTCTATCTCTTCTCTCTTATTCTATTTAATTATTTAATTACTAACACTTCTCTTCGCCTCTCTCCACCTAAATATCCGGACCCACTCTTCTTCATTCTTCTCCTCTTTCTTTTTCTACTAACATAATGGAATCTCTATACTGTGACATAGAGGATTTCTCTTCTTTTCTTGTTTTCTTCTCTTTCATATGAGCAGGAACAAGGAAAAAGGCACTCTTGTTGAAATTGATCCAGAACCTGAAAGGACTTTGAAGAGAAAATTAAGAGAAGCTAAATTACAACAATCCAGAAACAACCTTTCAGAAATTTTCGAACAAGAGAAGGAGATGGCAGCCGAAAATAATAATAATGCAAGGAGAATGCTTGGTGACTTCACAAAGCCAACGTCCAAATTTGATGGAAGAAGCATCTCCATTCCGGCCATTGGAGCCAATAATTTTGAGTTGAAACCTCAGTTAGTTGCCTTAATGCAACAAAACTGCAAGTTTTATGGACTTCCATCTGAAGATCCTTACCAGTTTTTAACTGAGTTCTTGCAGATCTGTGAGACTGTAAAGACGAATGGAGTTGATCCTGAAGTCTACAGACTCATGCTTTTCCCTTTTGCTGTAAGAGACAGAGCTAGAATATGGTTGGATTCACAACCCAAGGATAGCCTGGACTCCTGGGATAAGCTGGTCACGGCCTTCTTGGATAAATTCTTTCCTCCTCAAAAGCTGAGCAAGCTGAGAGTGGATGTTCAAACCTTCAAACAAAAAGATGGTGAATGCCTCTATGAAGCTTGGGAAAGATACAAGCAGCTGACCAAAAGATGTCCATCTGACATGTTTTCAGAATGGACCATATTAGATATATTCTATTATGGTCTATCTGAATTTTCGAAAATGTCATTGGACCATTCTGTGGGTGGATCTATTCACCTAAAGAAAATGCCTGAAGAGGCTCAAGAACTCATTGACATGGTTGCAAACAACCATTTCATGTACACTTCTGAGAGGAACTCCGTGAATAATAGGATATCTCAGAAGAAAGAAGTTCTTGAAATTGATGCTCTGAATGCCATATTGGCTCAAAACAAAATGTTGACTCAACA
>NC_029781.3:78267696-78268955 GCF_000817695.3 Arachis duranensis | reverse complement strand
AAGTCTGAATGGATGGCAACATGCATCCAATAGTACTAAAGAGGCAGCTTCTGAAGAAGCTTATGATCCTGAGAACCCTGCAATGGCATAGGTTAATTACATGGGTGAACCTTATGGAAACACCTATAACTCATCATGGAGAAATCATCCAAATTTCTCATGGAAGGATCAACAAAAGCCTCCACAAGGCTTTAACAATGGTGGACGCAATAGGCTGAGCAATAGCAAGCCATATCCATCATCTTCTCAGCAACAGACAGAGAATTCTAAACAAAACACTTCTAATTTAGCCAATCTAGTCTCTGATCTGTCAAAGGCCACTTTCAGTTTCATGAGTGAAACAAGGTCCTCCATTAGAAATCTGGAGGTACAAGTGGGCCAACTGAGTAAGAAAGTCATTGAAACTCCTCCCAGTATTCTCCCAAGCAATACAGAAAAGAATCCAAAAGGAGAGTGCAAGCCCATTGATATAATCAATATGGCCGAATGCACAAGGGAGGAGGAGGACGAAAATCCTAGTGAGGACGACCTCCTGGGATGTCCTTCAAGCAAGAAGGAGTTTCCTATTAAGGATCCAAAGGAATCTGAGGCTCATACAGAGACCATAGAAATTCCATTAAATCTCCTTCTGCCATTCATGAGCTCTGAAGACTATTCTTCCTCTGAAGAGGATGAAGATGTGACTAGAGAGCAAGTTGCTCAATACTTAGGAGCTATCATGAAGCTGAATGCCAAGTTGTTTGGTAATGAGACTTGGGAAAGTGAACCTCCCTTGCTCATTAGTGAACTAGATACTTAGATTCAGAAAAATTTACCTCAAAAGAGACAAGATCCTGGCAAGTTCCTAATACCTTGTACCATAGGCACCATGACCTTTGAAAAGGCTCTATGTGATCTAGGGTCAGGGATAAATCTTATGCCACTCTCTGTAATGGAGAAGCTGGGAATCATTGAGGTACAACCTGCCTTGTTCTCATTACAATTGGCAGACAAGTCATTGAGACAAGCTTATGGAATAGTGGAGGACGAGTTAGTAAAGGTTGAAGGCCTTTACATCCCTGCTGATTTCATAATCTTAGACACTAGGAAGGAAGAGGATGAATGCATCATCCTTGGAAGACCTTTCCTAGCTACAGCAGAAGCTGTGATAGATGTCAGCAGAGGTGAATTAGTCCTTCAATTGAATAGGGACTACCTTGTGTTTAAGGCACATGGCCATCCATCTCTGATAGAAGAGAGTAAGCATGAAGAGCTTCTCT
>NC_029781.3:78266599-78267526 GCF_000817695.3 Arachis duranensis | reverse complement strand
GACCTGATCACCTTTGTGGCTCCATGAGAGCCACTGTCAAGCTATTGACATTAAAGAAGCGCTTATTGGGAGGCAACCCAAATTTTATTTATCTAATTTTTATTTTATTTTATTTTATTGTTATTTTGTGTTTTATTAGGTACATGATCATGAGGAGTCATGAAAAAAAAATATAAAAATTAAAAACAGAATCAAAAACAGCAGAAGAAAAATCACACCCTGGAGGAAGCACAGGCTGGCGTTCAACGCCAGTAAGGAGCATCTGGCTGGCGTTCAACGCCAGAACAGAGCATCAACCTGGCGCTAAATGCCAGAAACAAGCAACATTCTGGCGCTGAACGCCAGTAATGTGCCTAGAGGAAAAAGCTGGCGCTGAACGCCAGTAACAAGCATGAAACTGGCGTTCAACGCCAGAAACATGCTTTACATGGGCGTTGAACGCCCAGAATGTGCACCACACGGCGTTTAAATGCCAGAATGGTGTGCAAAGGCAATTTACATGCCTATTTGGTGCAGGGATGGAATTCCTTGACACCTCAGGATCTGTGGACCCCACAGGATCCCCACCTACTATATTCCCACCTTACCTCCTAATCTTATTTTGTGATGAGTATTCCCCATGTCACACTTCCCAACACTCTTCACCAACCACCTTAATTCCTCTTCCCAATCACCCCCTTCACCACTCACATCCATCCACTCTTCCCCATAAACCCCACCTACCTTCAAAAATTCAAAACCATTTTCCCACCCATTCCCACCCTAAATGGCCGAACATACACTCCCCCTCTCCCTATATATACCCTTCCATTCTACTTCATTTTCACACAACACAAACTCCTCTTCTTCACCTTGGCCGAACCTACATCTCTCCCTCTCTACCATATTCTCTTCTTCTTCTTCTTCTCTTCTTTCTTCTATTGCTCG
>NC_029781.3:78247390-78265993 GCF_000817695.3 Arachis duranensis | reverse complement strand
AGGAAAAGGGAAGACAAAAGCTTCCACCTCCGAGTCATGGGAGATGGAGAGATTCATCTCCAAGAGCCATCAAGACCACTTCTATGATGTTGTGGCAAAGAAGAAGGCGATCCCTGAGGTTCCTTTCAAGCTCAAGAAAAATGAATACCCGGAGATCCGACATGAAATCCGAAGAAGAGGTTGGGAAGTCCTAACCAACCCCATAAAGATCAAAGAGCAATGAGGGAGGAGCAACAAAGGCAAGGAAGGGACATAGAAGAGCTTAAGGACATTGTTAGACCTTCAAAAAGAAGACGCCACTAAGGTGAATTCATTCCTTGTTCTTATTTCTTTCTGCTTTTCGGTTTTTAATGTTGTGTTTATCTATGTTTTGTGTCTCTACTTCATGATCATTAGTATGTAGTAACCATGTCTTAAAGCTATGAATAAATTCCATTAATCCTTCACCTTTCTTAAATGAAAAATGTTTTAATTCAAAAGAACAAGAAGTGCATAAATTTCGAATTTATCCTTGAATTTAGTTTAATTATATTGATGTGGTGACAATACTTTTTGTTTTCTGAATGAATGATTGAACAGTGCATATGTCTTTTGATATTGTTGTTTATGAATGTTAAAACTGTTGGCTCTTGAAAGAATGATGAACAAAGAGAAATATTATTGATGATCTGAAAAATCATGAAATTGATTCTTGAAGCAAGAAAAAGCAGTGAAAAAAGAAGAAGCTTGCGAAAAAAAAATGGCGAAAAAATAGAAAGAAAAAGAAAAAACAAGCAGAAAAAGTCACTAGCCCTTAAAACCAAAAGGCAAGGGTAAAAAGGATCCAAGGCTTTGAGCATCAATGGATAGGAGGGCCCAAGGAAGTAAAATCCAGGCCTAAGCGGCTAAATCAAGCTGTCCCTAACCATGTGCTTGTGTCATGAAGGCCCAAGTGAAAAGCTTGAGACTGAATGGTTAAAGTCGTGATCCAAAGCAAAAAGAGTGTGCTTAAGAGCTCTGGACACCTCTAACTGGGGACTCTAGCAAAGCTGAGTCACAATCTGAAAAGGTTCACCCAGTCATGTGTCTGTGGCATTTATGTATCCGGTGGTAATACTGGAAAACAAAATGCTAAGGGCCACAGCCAAGACTCATAAGTAGCTGTGTTCAAGAATCAACATGCTTAACTAGGAAAGTCAATAACACTATCCGAAATTCTAAGTTCTTAGAGAAGCCAATCATTCTAAACTTCAAAGGAATTAGTGAGATGCCAAAACTGTTCAGAAGCAAAAAGCTACAAGTCCCGCTCATCTAATTAGAATTAATATTCATTGATATTTTGAAATTTATAGTATATTCTCTTCTTTTTATCCTAACTGATTTTCAGTTGCTTGGGGACAAGCAACAATTTAAGTTTGGTGTTGTGATGAGCGGATAATTTATACGCTTTTTGGCATTGTTTTTAGGTAGTTTTTAGTAACTTTAAGCTACTTTTAGGGATGTTTTCATTAGTTTTTATGTTAAATTCACATTTCTGGACTTTACTATGAGTTTGTGTGTTTTTCTGTAATTTCAGGTAATTTTTGGCTGAAATTGAGGGACTTGAGCAAAACTCTGAAAAAGGCTGACAAAAGGACTGCTGATGCTGTTGGAATCTGACCTCCCTGCACTCGAAATGAATTTTCTGGAGCTACAGCACTCCAATTGGCGCGCTCTCAACGGCGTTAAAAATTAAACATCCAGAGCTTTCCAGCAATATATAATAGTCCATACTTTATTCGGAAATTGATGGAGTTTCTGCAGCACAAGAATCAAAGGAGATGGCTACGAGGAGCGACGCGCACGCGTACCTGATGCGTGCGCGTGACTGACGTGCACGCGTGAATTGAAGATTTGCTCAGCAACGCGTCCGCGTGACCGACGCGTCCGCGTGACCGACGCGTCCGCGTGACCGACGCGTCCGCGTGACTTGCGAAGAAGATCAGCGATGCGTACGCGTGACTGACGCGTACACGTGACATGCGCCACGTGCAGAAAAACACAGAAAAATGTTGGGGGCAATTTCTGGGCTGTTTTGACCCAGTTTTCAGCCCAGAAAACACAGATTAGAAGCTGCAGAATGGACAAATCAAGTGGTCCTCACCCATCAGCTGAAGATTTGTTAATTAATTCGAATTTAAATTCAAATCTTATTTTTAGGAAAAGATATTATTTTTAATTTTAGATAATTAGATTTTAAATTTATTAGGATTAGTTATAAATAGGAATTTAGATGCCATCAGATAAGACACAGTACATTTTACCAGAATCCTTATTTTCTTCTCTGAACCATGAGCAACTAATCCTCCATTGTTAAGGTTAGGAGCTTTATCTATTTGTATGGATTGATTCGTTTAATCTTTCTAATTTAATCCATGTTTTGATTTATATTTCAATAATTGTTTTCGCTCTTTATTTTATGAATATGGGTGGAATAGAAGTATGACCCATGTTCTAATTGAGTTCTTGTAAAACTTGGAAAAACTCTTTACTTGAACAACATCTTGAAAACATATTATACTGAATTTCTAATTGTTTGTATTTAACGGGATATGTGATATATAATTCCCTTATTTTTGGATAATTAGGATTCTTTTGGCATATAAACTAGAAATTGATTATCACCCTCTAATTGGAATTAATTGACCAAGGAATTGGCAGTTAATGAATTTTAGAGGAGATAGGAAGGTCTAAGGAATTAGGGTCTAGTCACACATAGTTTGCCATGAATTAAATCTTGCATGATTAAAATAGTTAGTAAGAAAAATCAATCCGGAAAAATAGATAACTCTGAAACCTTAACTGTTTTCTCAATATTTTATTCCCAACTTAATTATCTGCCTGTCTTTAATATTCTGAATTTACTATTAATGCTTTTGAACTTCCAAACACTATTTTCTGCTTGTCTAACTAATCCTATCAAACGCTATTGTTGCTTAATCCATCAATCCTCGTGGGATCGACCCTTACTCACGTAAGGTATTACTTGGTACGACTCGGTGCACTTGCCGATAAGTTAGTGGGTTACAAATACCGCACCAGGGAATGCACCAGTTGCTGCACCATTCAATATTTAAGTACCTGCAGCAATAATACCATCTGCTCCAGTCCAAACTTCATTTAGGCCTCCATCCCAGCTTCCAAGAATGGGGCAAGCCAAACCCCGAGTTCCTGCCTCTAAATTCAGACCCAAGCAAACAATTGTCAGACCCCAACAAGTGCAAATCCACCATCAAATCCACCACCAAATCCACCCCCAAATACAGCACAAACTCAAAGCACCAATACTAGTGGGGGACTATCAAAGGATACCTTGAAAGCAGCTAGCAGTGAGACCATAAGAATTTTCAAGTTCATCCCAACTCCTAGATCCAACAATCAGAAGAACTGAACACAACTGCATAGAATTATGTTTTTTGTCCTAGTCATTAGCATGAATTGAACAATGCTTTCTAGTTATCATAGTTTGGAAAACTTGTTTACATGTCAATCAGACATTTTGTTATTTTGTGGCAAACTTATGCTGTTATGTAATGTTTGGGATTAAGCCAGATACAATGTTGTTTCTATTTTGGTTATAATCTTTGTTGAATTACTACCTTATATAATACTTGACTTGCAATATTTCTTAGTTGTTCAAACTTCATAGAAAATTGGATTCAGTCTAAAATAGACTTCTCATTAAATAGCCAGCAGTGGCAATTTTCATTTCAACATCACCATGTACATCAAATCATATTCAACCCTTTAAAAAACATACAACAACAATAACAACTACACTAATCACAATAATATGCCACAAACTCCTGTGTTTTTTCTTTTCAATACATAACAGTTTCCTCTCCTACTCTTCCATTTTTTTCCAATTTCTGACTTCGAAACAGTTGATCTTCAGCGTCTATTCCCTCAGCATCATCCACAACACCCAATACTTGAGATTCTTTGGCGCTAATTTTTTTCAGGAGTTCATCAAGTCAGACAAAATATCGGCAGTGACGTTCTTTAACCTGGAGTAAATTTTTGGAGAATCACCCAATTAGACACATTGCAGTCTCATCCAACTATTGACAAAATAATAACTTAACTTGAAGAATGGACAACCAAGAAACATTCTATTAGGGTTTGTTATTGTTCTAGACTTGTAAAGAATCGCATATACGCCACAGAAGCACTTTAGCACAATCCCATTTCAATCACATCCTCCTAGCACGGCGCATGAAGATCCTTCTCCAGGTCTTGTGCACGAAGAACCCCCTTCACTCGTCATGAACGATCACACCATCAACGGCCATGGGTTTGACCATGCATTTTGATCAAATAGGGCTCAGTGATGGTAACGGCGTCGTTTTGGGGGCATAAGGCCCAATTTGTCCATTAAGAATTTATTCTCCATCCACATCATCAGCCAAAACGGATAGCTCAGACTCCATCCCTCCAAGTCAGCATTCTCCGTTTTCGTTTTGAGGCTCAACTCGACGGAGGGGTATAATTACCACGCGTTTTATAATGTGAGGAATTTAAATGTATTTTTTAATCTTGAGAGACAAAAATGTTCGCGTTTAAAAAGGTCAGAAACCTATTTATCTTTTATTTAAAAACTAATGAGCGGTTTACTATAGTTGAAAGCGTCAAGCTACTCTTATATAGTTTCTTTTATAGAAAAAAATATTATTGCTAATTCATAGTTTTAGATTACCACAATTAACTTTATGCCTAATAATCCATTACTTTTTTGCATTTACTTTAATAGTAGGGTAAATTATATTTTCTATTTATGAAGTTTGTCAAAAATTTTAAAAATACTCCTAAGGTTTATTTTGCTTCATTTTTGTTCCTGAAGTTTTTTATTTCCATCAAATATAAATTTTCAGAAAGTTTAGGATTAATCCAGCAATAATGCATCACAACTATCTAATTTACTTGTGTTGAAGGCTGATTTTGTGAAATTGTTGCTAAATTGGTCTTAAATTTTTTAAAAAATTAGCCGTTAGGAATATATTTAATGCAAATCAAAAATTTTTGGAATAAAATTAAAAAAAATAAAACTTACGAATATTTTTAAAATTTTTAACAAATTTTAAGAATAAGAAATATATTTTATCTGTCATAGTATTATAAAACACACCAATAAATATAACAAATTTAGATAAAATTATAATTTGTATTCAATCTATACAACCTTTACTTTTGAATTGATTTAAATTAAGGTAGTTATTCAATGTTATTTTATTATAATATTTATGTTTTAATCCTATACAATGAAAAAATACAATTTATTTGTACTTATTAAAATAGTTAACAATATAGATATATGCAGTTTTAATTTTTGAAACATAAATTAGTAATTATAACTTTAGAGATTATACAAATAATTACTTTACATAAAATCTTAAAATGTTTACCACCTATATTTTTATGTAATTAAACTATTATAATTCAAAATATATACTTTTCAAAAAATAATTTATTATTCTTTTTCATATTTATGTATTTAAAATTCACTACAACAAAACAGTATTTTGACGACGGTTTTTTTTAATGCTTGGTGACGGTTTTAACTGTCACTAAATGGTTTTACGACGGTTTAAAAAAGCGTCACAGATTTGAGCGTCGCCAGCTGGCATAGTGACGGTTTTGGACCACCGTTGGTAAGGAGTGTCGCTAAATTGTTTGTGACGGTTTTTAAAATATAAAACCGTCACTAATTTGTAACACTTGTAATGGTGTTTTTTATACTGTATTTCACGACGTTTTGAAACTGTCGTTAAATTACTAAATTCTGTGACAGTTTTTTCTTATATTTCATGACTACTTTAAACCGTCACAAAATTTAGCGACAATTTGATACCGTCACTAAGTTACTAATTCTTATGACAATTTTTAGGCATATTTAGTGACTATTTAAACCGTCATTATTTTTAGTGACAATTTTTCAATTTAAAACCGTTACTAAGTTACTTATTCCTGTGACAGTTTTTTCTTGTATTTAGTGACTGTTTTAAACTGTTATAATCTCTCCAACATCAAAGATTTCTATTATCAAAAATTGAATTCTCTAAAAATGACATTGTATTTTAACAAATTCAAATTCAATCCCACAAGTTTTACAAAAATAACAATGAGGCTAATTTTTCCCCAACCATTTTATGGAGTGGAGGTACCCAAAAAAAAGAGAAGAAAAAAGCTCATATAAACTACTAAAAATTAAATGCATATAGCATAGTGAAGGGGTACGAAGGAATGACAATAACATTTAGGAAGCATATTGCTAAATGCTGCTAATTTCTTTCTTAACCAAAGTGTCATCCGAAAATTGTCCATGTAGTAGCTGGTTTAATGGTTCTTCTTCTTCGATGTTATCTTCATTGTAACCTCCTTCCCCCATTCTTTGCATAAGCCTCAGCAACTTTCCTGTTTCGACCACCCACTACCATAACCAACATGGTTTTAATAAAAGCAAGCAAATGAAAGCTAGACTAATTGAAGTTAATTAGCTTCCTTACAGCAAGTTGTGATAAGGTCTGCCACACCACAGCTCTCGAAAAATGTGCTGTCCTTAACAGATGGAAACAACAACTTCGAAAATGCCTTCATCTCTCTAAGACCAAGTCGCATGATTGCAGCCTAGACACAATGTAGATAACCAAAAATAAAACACAGGATGAATATTCTTTATATGTAAAAAAAGAAGCCTTAACATAAAATCTTGTAAACCTACTTTCGTATTGTTTTCCATCTCCAGGCCATCAACAAAACCAGTTCATATGCGTATAATTCTTAAAACATCAATCAATAATGCACATGGTAGGGACTGTGGAGATACTTAACCTTATTTCACACAATTTGAGGTCAATTTTAATCAAAGAATACAAACAAAAGTGGCTCAGCCATAAAAAATTATTCTCCAATTTATCAATTTTCTTTAAAACATAAAACCATCAAACTTTGCTGACCTTTTTTATTAGTTTTATTAGAATAAGCCATTAAGAAAATATGTACTACTACTACACAAGAGAAGTCGGTTTTAGCCACGAGAAAAAACCTTGTAATATCTGAAAAAACCGTGGCAATGACATTTCTACTACGAATCAGGATCCGTGATTAGAGAAGGTGACGCTTTTTGTTTAGACACGTTTTTTTACTATATCATAGTCTCACTTATGGGGCTAGCAAATTAGCAAGATTTATATTACCTGTGCTTACAATTCTATGTTCTTATTATAAACAATTATGGAAAGCGAGTGTAGAACAATACTAAATCCTGTGTTGACATGGTTGACCTCAAATCCATGCTCTCTCCATAAAAAGTCTCCTATAGACGAACATACACTATACTCAATACACACATATAAGATATTCATTTTGGAAATTAATTTAAATTAAATTTTCCTAAAGAATTAATTATTTGTACAAATTGTAGCATACATTACTGGTTTGGCAATTGGCAACATGAAAAGAATTAGGTGTCAGATGACAACTATGGCAATGATCAAGTGATATGATAAGAAACTAAGAAAGTAACGAGGCTTTATCTATCTATCTACAAGAAAGACCAAACCAAGTCCAAGTCATGTGTGGTGTAATATATCAAACAATGCAACAGTTATAAATGGTGACCAATTATGGCACCTAGCTCCCACTTGTCAGAATTTTATTTATGCTTAAGTGTGAGAACATCTAAAAATGCTTTTGATCTAGAACATTAGTACAAAACTAGAAGATAAAGACACTAGTAGTACTTAAAAAACAAGAAAACATCTCAGGGCAGAGACACATGGAAACTGCAAATAGAGAGAGACTTTTTTTTGGAAAGCATCCTAGTTCTCTTAACTCATCCACGTCCCAATATTACTAAGTACTAACATGTACACTTATTTATTAAATTTAGTTATCTATTAATCAATCACTCAATTAATTAACTAATGATTCTCCAAAGTCAAAAAACAAAAATCAAAATATCGCATTGACAAGGAATTTACCTGTTGAAATTGACAAGGAATAATACCAAGTATAGGGGAAAAACATAAAATTTGTATAGAAAGAAATATGAATTTGGAAAGTATGGCCAAAAGTAAGCAACCAGCAACAGTATGAATGATTAGACGCGATGGTCTTTTAAACTTTCATCAAAGAGAAACTGTAAGCCATTTAATTGACCTAACATTATGTAATCATGTAATATCCAAGTATGAAAAGATTTGGATAATATAGAAACTAATCAATGAATTGGTAAATGTATACACTCAAGCAGAATATACCAATAAAGAAGAATGATGAATGAAAGAACCTCTCTGCAATAATTGAGTAAAAATCCTCAAGTGATATAGTTTGATCTTCGATTGAACTAGATCAAATCTTTTTCTATCCCCCATTTCCATCAGCAGCATTAACACAAAATTATAAAAGAAATAATAAAAAGGAAGCTAAACATACAAAAGGTAACAATATAAAAAAAACTGAGAAAAGGGAGTAACAATATAAGATTACAAAAATCACTTAAATAACAATGTAACTCTTAACATTGTACCAATATAATTGCATATTAGTGCATCAATTGCACTCTTATCTGTCCTTCTATTCGAAATGCATCAAACAGCCATAATTCTAGTTGAAACATTTCATCGAACAGGTTATGTACTAGTAAAATTAAAATGAATTTTAAAACAAACAGAATTTAAAGCTTCCAACAAAATAATTCTACATATAATAAGATACGAAGCACAAAACAGGAATTATCACAAAACTAGAGGAAATCCACATTTTAGAATGAAATGAAAGAGACTGAATGGAATGAGGGAGAAAGGAGAACAATTTGCTCGGGAACTTTGCTACCTTCTACGGCCGCGGTGGTGGATATCAGAGCGGGAATTGATGGCACCGGAAACTGTGACAGAGTCTCCCTGTTGTTGGTGGTTGCTACTGTGGAAGCGGCGTCTTGTGCCGGGAGCCTGCCCTACGGTGGCTGCGTTCTCCAGATCGCCACCAACATTAATTGGAGGAAGTTGTTTCCGCCACTTGCGTTCTCTCCCACGCAGTTGCTTCCCATCGAAAATTAGAATTTTGCACGATTCAATTTACTAGTGCGAAGATCTCGTTCTCCTACATTGTTTCCATAACGACGCCTTGATGCTAAATCTGGAGCGCTCAAAGAAAATCCTAATTGCGTGCTTCAAGAATAAACTCCGAGTTTGGATCCCGAGAATATTCCAGATTTCTTCGTGTGATTTGGAATTTGGAGGAGACAATTTGATCTACAGGTTGTTGAATTCGAAATTTATGGGAAATGGATATAAGAAAAAATGGAATGAATGAAGGTGAGGAAAGAGGGAGCAGTGCCAGTGAGTTGGTGACTCGGGAGAGGTGAGTTATGGCTTGCTTATGATAAAAAGAGAGAGACAGATTATAATTTTGCTATTGTAACATTTAATTTCTGACGGGTCAAAAATGATAGAGATAAGTGTCACAATTTTATATAATGGTGACTCTTAAAATAAGGGTCACAAACTAAACGTAGCTATTCAACTAAATTGGTGTAGTGATTACTTTATTAATGCCTTATTTGCTATTCAAACTAGACTTAAGACCTGCACGATGTGTGGATAACTAAGTTAATTATATTATATAGTATAAATTAAAAAAATATTATATTATTTAGATAATATGTGAATTAATGTTAATTTTAAAGACTCATTTGTAAAAAGTAATTATAATTTGTATATAATTTAATATAATTATTCAAAAATAAAAAACAGAGAAAAATATACAACAAAAGTCTTGTGAAATTGTTTTTTTTTAATAGTTATTTATGTGTGTATGTTTTTTAATATTTTTATATCATAAACAATTTTTTTTATATTTTGTCATAGAATATAATCAATTCTACGATGATAAGTTTTTTTAATTTATTCATGTGAATATTTTTTATAAACAATTCATTCGGATTTTAAAAAATAAATTATATTTGTTGATATTTTTGAGATGTTGTTGCTCTATAACATAATTTTAAAGTTTTTTTAGTGTATTTAGAGATAACTTTAAAGAAAAAATTAAGAAAAAAATTTGAGAATAAGAATACAAAAAATATAGTACGATATTATAAATTTACTTTATTAATCATGATACATGAGAATATATGCATAATAAACAAATGTTATTGTGTCATTATACATTAAATATTTATAACTGAAAATTCTATTATTATAGTTTTAATGCAAATATTAATTATATGTAACTGTTATTTTTTAATTATTTTTGGATTAAATTTATTTTTTTATCATTGTTATGTAGAAATCTATTATTTTTATTTTACGCAATTATAATTTTGTCATCTATGCAAAATTGCTAACGTGGTACAACCACAACAACTAATATATCATCAGCTCATTCTATAATAAATTTATATTAACTTTTAGGGAAAAAGACAGATAAGTTTCTGACTTTTCAAACTTTTGACAAATACATTTCTGATAAAATTTAAATACAAAAAAGTCCCTGACTTTAATAAACGGAGAACAATTTAGTCCTTCCGTCTATGTGCCTCTTATACACCTAACGTAACTGGCTGACGTGGCTGAAACAGTGTACAGGTGTCTGTTACGGTGCCACGTTGGAAGGGAAAAAAAGTTCGAAGAACAAATAAGTCATTGACGTCATTTTACAAATAAAGTTCGAAGGACAAATAGGTTCTTGAGAAATTTTTTTTTTCATTATACTTCTATTATGCTTCTATTATGAGAATTTAGTTTATAAAATTAGGCTAATTTTTTTTGTATGAAAAAAATATTGGTGTTTTTGTTGAAAATGGGAGAATGTGGTGTAATTATAGATGGGTGGATTTTTTTTGTGGGAAGTCAACACGTGAGGGGGGCGTGGTGCAACACGTGGGGGCGTGGTGAACACGTGGCATCATTCTGACCAACACGTGGGGGCGTGTTGAACACGTGTCAGCATCTTAGCTAACACGTGGAGGCGTGTTGAATAATTTTCACAATAGTGTAATACACTTCAAATGTCAATATTCAACCAAAACATCAATTTTCTTTCCATATTAAAAATAATTTCTGATAAAATTATGCTTGTATTTTGAAATCTAGTTAACTTGTTTTATTCTACAATTTAAATTATTTGTATTAAAATTGTAGAAATTGGGCTTGTTATGTTTCTACTCTTTTTTTAAATTGCATTAGTATAGTTTTAGTGCATTTGTGTATTATATTAGAATTTGTTAAATTGCATTAGTTCAGTTTTCATCATACCAGTGGCATTAGTTAGCATCAGTTCATTTATGCATCAAGTTAGCATTAGGTCATTTGTGCATCATTCATGTATTAAGTTAGCATTAGTGCATTTGTGTATTATATTAGAACTAGTATTTTTATGCATAATAACATTACGAGAATATTTTTTTTAAATTATAGTTCACTTTGTTCTAACAGTATAAATTATGCATGACACAAAAGATTTATAAAATCAAACTACTTTTACAAAAAAGTCATAAGTTGACAAAAGTTTCTGATTAAGAAGATTTTTAACATTCGTTATCGAAAATTTAAAATAATTTAATGTGTATAATTTTACATTTAAAATATTTTAATTGTAAAAAAATATCGAATCACATATTTTGATTTGTCAAATTACTAATATAAAATATAATTATATATAGAGTAAAAATAGTAGAGAGAAATATAAAAATGGAGAGAGGTAGATGAGAGAATTTAGGAAATGAGTTTATTAATTTTGAAAAAAAAAATTCTCAAGAACCTATTTGTCCTTCGAACTTTATTTGTAAAATGACGTCAAGGACTTATTTGTCCTTCGAATTTTTTTCCCTTCCAACGTGGCACCGTAACGGACACCTGGACACCGTTTCAGCCACGTCAGCTAGTTCCGTTAGGTGTATGAGAGGCAAATAGACGGAAGGACTAAATTGTCCTCCGTTTGTTAAAGTCCAGGACTTTTTTGTATTTAAATTTTGTCAGGGATATATTTGTCAAAAATTTGAAAAGTCAGGGACCTATTTGTCTTTTTCTCTAACTTTTATATAGTAAAAATAAATTAGTTTAATTTCAAGATATAATTTTTTAAATTATAAAAAATGGGTAGTATAGTGTATATTAGTATCAAAGGGGAGAATAGAAATCAAATAAGGGATTCCAAATTCAAATGAAACATCTAGAAAATAATTATTAAACCGTAGGATCAATTGGTTTTTAGAATCAAGGTTTACATGATTATGGATGGTACGTTAAAATAATTTAGGCAGTAGTAAATAGTTGATGGTTGATGGAGGATAAACTTATACTAAAGGATCTAAAATAACATTAAATCTGATTATGACAATTATAAAAAGAAAAAAGAGCACGTGCGTGAATCCAATGTGTGTTATCTTTTGATGACTAAATTCATCAGGTGGTTTATTATAAATAGAATTATTCTTATTTCCCAAAAGAAAAGTAAATTGAAATTATCTTTCAAAATATATTCACCATAACAAGTACTAAAGAACTTCCTTCAAAGTTTCATGTTAAATGTTTGTTTAATTAGAAAAATATTAGAGATTATCAGAATTTATTTAGCTATTAATTCAATTCTTTTAGTCTAGTTATCTAATAACATATTTTATCGTATACTTTTAAACATTAATAATTATTTGATGACCAAAAATAATAAATTTTTATAGTCTTTTAACATTCTTCATTTAATTAACTATTATACACAACACTATTTTGAAGTAGCACGTAAAATACCATTTATACATCAACCAAAACAAACTGCAATAAATGTCAATGATAAAAGCCATGGTTTTTCAAATTAGCTTCTGCAATTATGTTGTGGTAAACAGTTTATGAATTTATTAGAATACATTTTGGTTCATTTATGACTAAATTTCGGTTTATTTGTATTTTTGCCACGTGGTATGAAATTTAGAAAACTACAAAACTGGCAGGTGCACTGGGTTGTACCAAGTAATACCTCAGGTGATTCAGGATCGATCCCACAAGAAATGATGGACCAAGCAACAATAGTTGAGTGATTCACTTAGTCAAACAAGCAAAAAAGGGGTGTTTTGTGTTCGAATAGCATTAAAACGGTAATTTAAAAATTAAAAAAGCAAACAATGATTTGGGTGTGAAATGTATTTGAGAAACAGTTAATTTTGGAGATATTTACTTTTTCGGATTAACAATTCTTACCAACTAGTTTAATCATGCGAGATTCAATTCATGGCAAACCCTAATTTCTTAGTGATTTAATCTCCTCTAACCTAATCAACCGCCAATTCCTTGGTCACATAAATTAGATTAAAGGTTAAAGTCCAATTTTAGTTTATTAGCCACACAAATCATATTTACCCAAAGATAAGATGATTATATGTCACATACCACGTTAAGTCCAGATAATCAGGGAATTATGAGAAATTACTTTCAAGCTGTTATTCAAGTGAGTTAACTTTTCCAAGATTCAACAAGAATTCAAGTAGAAAAATAGTTATCTTCCAATATACTCTATTCCCTAGGATGAAGAACGAAAGTAATTCTTGAATATAAATCAGTACATTGATTGAAAGTAGAATGACAATAGTATTAATCCAAAGAATAAACAGAGCTTATAACCTTAACAGAAGGGATTTAGTTGCTCATGGAGAAAAATAAACCCTAGCAAAAAAAGTGTGTAATTCTCGAAAGTATGTAAGAAGAAGAAGAAAAAACCTAGGCTAAGATATCTTCTCCTTTTATATCTAATCCTAATTAATGTAAAATATATTTTCTAAAAACCTAACATATCTTTTCTTAATTTAAAAATAATTTCTAAAACCTAATTAAATCAAACGAAATCCTTAAGATTACGTGAGAGTTCTCCTAGGTTAAGAGTATGGCACCCCATTATGCATACAAGGGGCACCGATTTCAACGTTCTCGATGCCAAACACTAGTGATGTGACGTTTGGCGCCACCAAGGCCGAATCAACTTTAAGAATTATGGTGATTTTGGCACTAAACTTGGAATTCTCAAGTTTGGCGCCACCATGGCCGCATCAAACAAGAGTTTTATGAGTTCCTAGCACCAAACTTGGATGGTTGAAGTTTGGCATCACCATCTATCTATATGCACATGGCTCCATTTATCCTTTCTGAGCTCTGCCAAATCCAACCGAACGCTACCTGAAACGAATCAAATTGTACACAACTCAAACTAACACTCAAAGTTGCTTAAAATGCCTAAATCTTGATTAAATTTAACCAATTCAAATGCAACTTCACTAAGAAAAGACAAGGAAGATGCTCACGCATCACCACTGTTGAGGTTTGATAAATATATTAAATCTATTCAGTGTGAACCTAGATTTATTCAAATTAATTTGATGTCAATACATCCCATACATTTCTAACAAATAAATCAAAAGAAATTTAACAAAAGATTTTCAAATATATATTAACATTTACAATTCTTTACAAAATAGTGTTCAAGAATGTCAATAGAAATTCATTACAATTTAGAAGACTGAAGCTATTTACTTTCGATATCCTTAAATGTGAATCTACAAAAAGGACTTGAGAGGGTAGCGGATAGCTTTGAGATTCTTATGCCTTCAGATCCCTCGATGACTTTGTCTCTCAATTTATTTATCTTGTCCAAGAGAATGGTTGGACGATATTCATACCTGAAAATATCAACTTGTTCCTACAATTAAAAGAAATTTATTCATATGAACCGAAATAAACTAAGAAATGAACCTAAATGAACTAAGATATGAACCAAACTTATTTAACGAATAAAAATTTTGGTTAATACCTTACAGCAACATGAAGTGAACTTCAGTTAATCTACAAATGAATTGAAATTAGTTCAGATTTGAACAAGCAGTAAAAAAGACTTAATCATCAACAAAAATACATTGAACGTATCCAATTGACAAAAATCAGAGCTATAACTAACTAAACAAGTACACATGAATAAGTTTAGTAAAGTCAAGCTAAACAAAATCAAATTAACCTCAATTAAACTATGTTTATTGATACTTACCTGTTTCTAGTTTTTTCATTTGTATTTTTGCTTTTTAGTCTTTTTGGGATTGATTGTTTCCAGCCATTTCATGACGTATATTTCACAATCAAAACTAATAAAGAAATAAGAAAATAAAATATGATTAATAGGACAGATACAAAAAAGCACAGTGAAACATATTAAATAACACTAATATAGCAAAGAATAATAAGAAGATTAATATGATGTTTGTTGACTGTTGATCAAAATATATAGTGCTTCAATGACCTCTTCGTTGTCCACCAAAGGTTTTGCCCAACATAGACCCTCATTTGGGATACTATCAAGATCTGAAAAGGATAGGATAGAAGCAATGCTCAATCAGAAACACAAATTGATTAATATGATTTAATTAGAGCAGAAGGACTAGAAATAAGAGATAACTTAGAACAAATTTATTCAAAGCTATTCTTTCAATAGGCATATCTTTTTTTAATGGGGTCAAGCACATGAAAAACCTTCTTCTGAATATCAGCAATCCACAATCACTAGTGGCCTCCATAGCAAATTGATGCAAACAGCTGAAATTTGGGAAAATGATAGAATATTTCAGTCTAAATGATACCAAATAACAGAATTATTTAAGAAGTTTTAGAAATCACAACTTACAAATGGTCGGGATGCTAGTTTTTTTTTGTCAAGGTAGGTACTCCTTAAATTCATTGATTTGTAAAGCCTTCTTAGTGTCTAGATCAATGTACTCCTAGTTATGCTTCACCAACATGAAATTCTGTAAAATGAACTGAAATAAAATTCTTATATCATACCATACATAATTAAATTAACCAAAAATAATGATAAAATTTAATGATAGCTTACCACAATACCTGTTGGGACGTAGTATATTTCTTCATCAAATCTGTAATATTTTTTGTTGTTGAGAAGTATACACAGTGCAGAGACCACCTATAGGACCAAAATTGGTTAGATATATGAGAATATAACTTTTTAGGAAAACCATTAATGTTAATATAATATCAAAAGAATTTACCATATTTTTTCAACGTCTTCTCCGGGTCTTAGAGACAAGAACTGACATCTACTCCCCTCTAAATGAGCTTCGTGGTCGAAGAGGAATTTGGTATCTAACTCATTGCTTGACCCTTCTTTGTCAATCTTGATCTGCGTCAACCACTGATAATATTTTTTTCTCAACTCCTCTGTTATTTCCTTTTCTTTTACTGGAATCTTGTACTTTTTAAGGATGCTCAAACTTGGCTCCGGACTTGTGTCCTTCGCATATTGTAATGCTGCTGCCACCCCAGCATCCATTGTCACCTCTACCAAACTTTCAATTTGTGTTATTGTTGGTGCAGAGTTTAGTGGACTTATGCTAAGGCTGGATGAAGGTGCACCAAAGTATTTTCCCAATGTTGAGGATGGGGAGGAGTTTCTTTCTCTGATTCTCTTGCCGAAATTTCTATGGAAAATTGTTGTTCAGGTTCTGGAGGGCAGCTAGATTACACAGTAAAGTATGTCAAAATGAACCGAAATTATTATAATATAGAATCAAAACTAATAAAAAGGATTTTAAGTAGAACTTACTCATTAACAAGAGCTTCATGCTCTGATTCCCTTGCCGAAATTTCTGCGGGAACTTGCTATTGAGGTTCTAGATGGAAGATGGATTACATAGGAAAGTGTTTCAAAATAAATCGAAATTATTGTAATATAGTATCAAAACTAATAACAAGGATTTTAAGTAGAACTTACTCATCAACAAAAGCTTCTTGCTCTCTTGCCGAAGTTTCTGTGAGAGCTTGCTGTTCAGGTTCTGGAGGGCAGCTAGATTACACAGAAAAGTGTTTCAAAATGAACCAAAATTATTATGATATAGCATCAAAACTAATAAAAAATATTTTAAGTAGAACTTACTTATTAACAGAAGCTTCTTCTGTTTAAGTTAGTGAAGGGACAGAGGTAAATGTTTTTGCTTATTTTAGCTCTTCCTCAAGAGAATTTAGAAGAGCAATTGCAATAGAAACTCTAATGAAGATATACAAGAAAAGTGCTAACATGCAGTAAAGTAAATTGGAAATCTGCACCAAATGAAATCTATACATTGATTAGAATAGGAAAGTAAATTAGAAAACTCAGATATCCAAATGTTGAGACTAACTTTCTTGTCGAACTACAAGGATTTGTTCTTCACAATCAGCTGTTGGGATACTCATAGTAAATAAAATTCTGTGTCAATAATTAGAAAAAAACGTATTATTACCTAAATTTAACAGAGCAATGTAAGTATTCCAACTTACATAGTTGCAGGTTGTAAACTTTGTTTTTTCTTTTTTTTTTCATGCTATTTTTTCTTGTAAAAAATCTAACTAGGGATTTAGGGGTATTTTTTCTAATAAAAAAAGACATGAAATTAAAATCATCAACCAATATATTCTAATTAAAAGTATAAGTAAATAAATGTTAAGAGAAATTACGTGATATTGCTCGGTGCATTTACAGACCCCTGCAAGCTTGTCTGTGTTTGAAACACAAGTTTATTTTCACTACCCAAATTTACAATTAGCAGTCTAAGTAAAAAATAAATATTATTAAGTAAAACCAAAGAAATTGGATCATGCTTTAGGAAAACTTATTAGAGAAAGAAAAGAACTTTATATAAAACATTGTATCTTACGTCTGTGATGAATCATATTGCGTGTCCGTCGAGTCACGGACATTTTTCTGTGTTTCAGCCTGAGTAACTTTTGTTTTTGCAGGATTTTCATTTTTTCTCTTCATTATTTTTTCTGTTTATTTTCTTTTTTTTACTTGTCTCCTCTATTTCTTCACTTCTGACAATTCATACAAAAGTTTTGATTTAAAATTAGGATGAACCTTAATTTAAAATGAAATGAACTGAAATGAAACCAAATGAACCTAAATTAAAATAGAAAATGAACTGGAATTTTTTAAAGAATAAAAAATTTGGTCAATATCTAACAGTAGCAGTCATAAGTTAATGATATTATGGTGGTACGACTCTCAGGTGGATTTTTTTAATATATAAACATAGGTAATTTCGAAAGGAGTATTAATCGAGAAGCCTGAAAAGAGTAGAAATAAAATCGCGAAGACGTATCACTCACGTTTCGAGAACGAAAAGATAAAACGTGAAGCCGAAAGCGATATATGGACAAGGCATAAAGGAGATTAAGAGATAGATAACAGATAAATATATATAACATAAGTAAATAGTCACTAGTCGCGACCCGCGAAGTTTAGGCCGGCTAGGGTACAGTATGAAAGTAGTTGACAACAGTACATCCTAATCTCTCCCAAAGGAAACATAAGAGCCTCTATAGGCAAGTTCCAAAAGAGTTCAACACATAATATAATCTTTTCAAAACAAAGGTGGAGAGATTCTAAGCAAAACACAAAGTAGAGAAAATAAAGATCTTCGCCGGCTCTCAGACGAACCACAGCTCACTTCTGAGCACCTGGACCTGTATCTGAAAAACAAGAGATATATACGGAATGAGAACCCCGGGCCCATGGGTTCCCAGTACGGTAAAAGTGCCAAATAAATACAATGCACTGCAA
>NC_029781.3:78245380-78246541 GCF_000817695.3 Arachis duranensis | reverse complement strand
ACCCGGAGCAAGTGGACAACGCCACTGCCTATTACCCGGGGTTACACATCACATTTCAACATCTTTCATTATTATCCATTTAACACATTCATTCATTAATCATATATGCAATTATTCTCAGCCATAATCAATAATGGCTTTGCCGTGACCCGGCAATAACTCAGCCATCCGGCTCATAGTCCAATCAAGAACCAGCCATTTATCAATAAATATAGCCCTTCGGCTCATGGCATACACGGTACTCCCACCGTCATCCTCCATATCTCATATAATCATCGTTGATCATCATTGATCATAACTTTTCCCCTTGCTTCACTCGCAAGTTACCACATTCCCTAGCTCCTTTCTCATTGCTAGGCATATCATAATGATTTAATATATAAGGGGTGAGATCAGAGGCTTAGAAGTACGAAATTTGACTTTTAAAACTCAAAAATCAACTTTGGAAAGAAAACAGGGTCACGCGTACGCGTCGTCCACGCACACGCGTGGATGGCCAAAAACTTCATCGACGTGTATGCGTCGCCCACGCGCACGCGTGGATGGAAAAACAGTCGTAAGCGTCATGCACGCTAACGCGTGGATTGAAAACTAGTCAAACGACGCGCACGCGTCAACCACGCGTACGCGTGGGTGCCCTCGTGCCCCAGGCACAAAGCTGGCACAGTTCTGGCACAACTCTCTGAAAAATGGCTGGGCATTGGGTGCAGCGCAACGACGCGCACGCGCACACCACGCGCACGCGTGGATGGTGCCTTCTCGAAGAACGACGCGTACGCGCCAAGTGCACCTACGCATGGAGGGTCATTCTGCTAAAAATTTTCTAAGTTAAAAGCTGCAGAATTTACAGATTCAACCCCCAATCTTCCGACGGACATAACTCTCTCATTTTAAATCGTTTTTCACCCGTTCTTTGAACGACATGGACATCCCGGATCTAATTTCATTTCTAAACAGATTTGGCACAAAACAGAGATCCGTAGTCCAAGTTATGTCTCGTCAAAGTATGCCCAAAAACCATATTTTTCATACAAAACCACAAAGTGCCATTTTCAAAACAAGTCATTTTCAACTATTTTCAAAATCAACCAAAACATGCCAATTTTAACCCTTTTTGAAATCAATCAAAATATACCAAAATCAACATCAAGCCTCCTCAAC
>NC_029781.3:78242290-78244326 GCF_000817695.3 Arachis duranensis | reverse complement strand
CCTCATTTCTTAATCTTATTTACTCATAATCAATTTTCTCAGCTGCAGTACCAGACAGGTCTCAGCCGGTACTGCCGGTCAAAATTCCACTGCGCGCTTTTACGCAGAAAACTATGTCTTCCGACTCGGAAAAATTCACTGAATCCAAAAATCATGTTTAAATCATCAAATTCCAATTGCCAAATCTTCCAACCATATTCGCTCCTATTTAACTTATTATTTAATTAATTTCGGTTAGGTCGGGTATTACATTCTACCCCCCTAATAGAAATTTTTCGCCCTCGAAAATTCCATCCTTCACTGCGAGTACGCGAGTGTAGTCTGCCTTTATATCCAACACATAACAGTTCCAATGTCCTTTTACTCTGCGCGCTTCCGCTACCGCGCTCTGATTTCTCTATCTCCAAGGGTCTCGGTCATTCGTTCAACACCGACCAACAGCCTCGTTCCTTACTTTTATCGTCTCATCAACCCACACCCTATTAAATCTCAAATCATGTCATCGATAATATTGCCATCTTTGTTAATCATAGCCATCATCCCACATTACTATAATCAATCAAAGCTTTCTTCGTTTTTAGAATTCAATGAGTTTGGACTAAGAAGCTGACTCTTAAGAATCCGTTTTCTTTTACTAATCTATAAAAGCTTTCGAGACACATCTCTTTTGTTGGAGTCACCCAGATCAAAAATCATTTTCAAAAACATAACCAACACTCCTTCAAATTCTTGGGAAAAATTTCAACAGCACCTCCCCAAAGATTGGAGTTTACCACCCGTCACGGGTTTCCTCAAACCAATCTAAGTACCACATCAGCATTTCAAGTTAATGGTTTTCACATTCGTCTTTCAAAACCGAGCATTATAAACCTCAATCTAAATCCAAGGTCACCATGACCAAACATCATAGCTCTCATCTCTTGAACACGACAACTTTCACTCAATCATCATCTAAATCCGATTACGCATCGATGATAATTTTCTCATCCGTTTCAGAACCATCAAGGCTCACAGCCGCAATTAATTCCAATTATCTAGAATTATTATCTGTATAAGCTCACTAAACTTTTAAGTACTCAAAGCATAAGGCATTTCTAATCATACCCCACTTTTCCTTATTATTACCATACAATGCTAACGCTTTAGCAAGCTTCCGCTACGCCACTTTGATTTCTTGTCAAGTATTAGCCCCATCACTTATTTTCTCAAGTACCCAACCACAACTTAGCCTGACTGGTATTTCAAATCAACGTTTCTAAATCCATCATTTAGGACCATTTCTTATCTGTTTAAATCAAAGGAACTAAAAGTCACGGGTTCAATCTGTTTCACCAAAAATCCAGAAATTAACCAACTATATAACAAACACAACACATCATTCTTAACAGAAAATCATTTACATCAGAGGCATTTATCCATTTGTATTAAGGCAATTCCTTACTCGGACCATCTGGTTTGCTTCTCAGTCTAATATTAAGCTCGACATTCCCAGTTTTTACTATACAGGCGGTATTATAAAATCACACACTACCATTTAAGCTTGATTATTGAAATTACCTCAATCTTACTGCCGCAATCGGCCCGCATCCGGACTCTCTCCTTGTTGGCAATTTCTTGATACATGCCCTGGTAACCCGCACTTGTAACATACGCCTAACCCCAATCGGCATGGCCTATTTGGGTGATGACTTCCACACCTCTGACAGCTCAAAACATCCGAAGCAGCCACTATTTGTTTTTCCCTACCCTTTCCTTGGGAATTCTTATTCGTCGCAAGGTCATTTCGCCTTTGGGGAAAACGTTGTGGGTATCCTCTTCTCTTAAACTCTTGACCCCTTGTTGGGTACTTTTGATTGTGCTCCCTGCGGTGGGACTCCTGACGGTCATTCTTTGCCTCAACAGCCTTCCTCACACATTCTTCAGCAATACGGCTCTTGTTCACAAGTTCAGAGAAGATCCTAATCTCCATCGATCCAACGGAGCTCAGGATTTCACTTCGAAGTCCTCCCTCATACTTAATACACTTCCATTCCTCA
>NC_029781.3:78218878-78238793 GCF_000817695.3 Arachis duranensis | reverse complement strand
TATGCAATTATTCTCAGCCATAATCAATAATGGCTTTGCCGTGACCCGGTAATAACTCAGCCATCCGGCTCATGGTCCAATCAAGAACCAGCCATTTATCAATAAATATAGCCCTTCGGCTCATGGCATACACGGTACTCCCACCGTCATCCTCCATATCTCATATAATCATCGTTGATCATCATTGATCATAACTTTTCCCCTTGCTTCACTCGCAAGTTACCACATCCCCTAGCTCCTTTCTCATTGCTAGGCATATCATAATGATTTAATACATAAGGGGTGAGATCGGAGGCTTAGAAGTTTGAGATTTGGCTTTTAATACTCAAAAATCAACTTTGGGATGAAAACAGGGCCACGCGTACGCGTACTCCACGCGCACGCGTGGATGTTCACAAAACTCATCGGCGCATACGCGCCATTCACGCGGACGCGCGGATTGAAAAATAGATAACGACGCGTACGCGTCAGCCACGCGTACGCGTGGGTACACTTGCGCTCCAGGCACAAGACTAGCACAACTCTGGCACAACTCTCGGGAAAATGGCTGGGCAATGGGTGCAGCGCATCGACGCGCACGCGCACACCACGCGCACGCGTGGATGGTGCCTTCTCGAAGAACGACGCGTACGCACCAAGTGCACCTACGCGTGGAGGGTCATTCTGCTAAAAATTTTCTAAGTTAAAAGCTGCAGAATTTACGGATTCAACCCCCAATCTTCCGACGGACATAACTCTCTCATTTTAAATCGTTTTTCACCCGTTCTTCGAACGACATGGACATCCCGGATCTAATTTCATTTCTAAATAGATTTGGCACAAAACAGAGATCCGTAGTCCAAGTTATGTCTCATCAAAGTATGCCCAAAAACTATGTTTTTCATGCAAAACCACAAAGTGCCATTTTCAAAACAAGCCATTTTCAACTCTTTTCAAAATCAACCAAAACATGCTAGTTTTTAACCCTTTTTGAAATCAATCAAAATATACCAAAAACAACATCAAGACTCCTCAACTCACACATTAACAGTTTACCATAATTCCCAAAACTACCATCCAACCATTTTAACACTTCTCAAACAAATGGCTAGAATACAAACATAACAACATGTCATGCCTCCTTCCTAATCTCAATTTCCAATAATAACATTTCCAACCAACCATCTTTGTTCATAAACAATGTCATACTCACCATCAACATGGTTCCACCACAATTCAACCTCAATCATTCATCAAGCATATATCACAACATGCATATTTCCCATATATAATACCATCAAGGCATCAATAATCATAATCACATATATGACCACATCATATATCTCAACCATTCAACAACATCAACAATTCAATGCCTATCTTAGGGCCTCTAGCCTAAGTATTTCCTACCAAATTACATTTTAGATACGAGAAACCGAGACCATACCTTAGTCGATTTTCCAAGCTCAACTGAAGCACTTCCAAACCACTTTTCCTCAAGCTCTCAAGGTCTCAACACTTTCAAGAACAGATTTTTGCATACAAAACCCTCTTCCAAGCTTTCCAAAATCACCAATCAAGCTCCAATACACATATATAAAATGCCTAAGCCACAATATCACACCAAAACACAAGGGCTGAATACCCAAACCAACAAATTCAAAATTTTCACTAAATTGTAGAGGATGAGAAGAGCGACGCGTGGCCGCAAACGGCTCGTCAATCGGATCTCCGTAGCTCAAGTTATGGTGGTTTGAAGATCAAAGAGAGTTAGGTTTTCTCTCTTCTCTTCTCTCTTCTCAATTTCAGCGCCCAACACCCCTTCTTTAGGGCAAAATGAGCTGAAATGCTCATAACTAATGTTTATATATGTTGGGTCTTGGGCCCACTTAGGCCCAGTTCACTTATTTTTGTCCGTTGGCCCAATTTTGGACTAAAACCCTTAAGATTAGCGCTCTAAATCGCACTTCAAATATTTCTACCTCTCCTAATTATAATTCCTCATTTCTTAATCTTATTTACCCATAATCAATTTTCTCAGCTGTAGTACCAGACAAATCTCAGCCGGTACTTCCGGTCAAAATTCCACTGCGCGCTTTTACGCAGAAAACTATGTTTTCCGACTCGGAAAAATTCACTGAATCCAAATATCATATTTAAATCATCAAATTCCAATTGTAAAATCTTCCAACCATATTCACTCCTACTTAACTTATTATTTAATAAATTTTGGTTAGAACGGGTATTACACATCAAGTGAACCTCAGTTAATTCAAAAATGAACCGAAATTAATTCAGATTTGAACAAAAACTAACTAAACAACCACACATGAACAAGTTTAGCAAATTCAAGCAAGAAGAAACCAAATGAACATAAATTAAATTAAGAAATGAACCAAAATTTCTTAAGAAATATATATTTATAATAATATAATAATAATTTCTTTGTGGTTGTTTTCGTTTCTTTGGTGGTGTTTTCTACATTTCTTCTTCTTCTCTGCAATGCATACAAAAAATTTGTTAAAATAACAATATATAAATTTAAATAAATAAATAGTTTCTGATAAGTTATGGTGAGAAGTATACTCATATTTAGAATCAATTTCTTCTTTCGAAGACGAATGCAGGATAACAAATTTCTTTTTTTTTCTTTCTTCTTTTTATCCTTCATTTTCCCTTCTTTTTTTCTTTCTCTTCCCCCTCAACTCCTCTATTTTTACGAGGCCCTAAAATAAAAACTTATTTAGTTTAGCACAATAATTAAGTAGCAAATGAGTCAAAATTTCAAGAGAAATGATTTTTTTTAGTTATCATTTTATTCTTTGCCTCAAAGACAATCCTGTCGACCAGCTTCCTCTAAGTCTAGTACACCACCCATGGTGGTCCAGGAGCATCATCTGCTGCTGCATCAGCGAACATTGATTTATCAAAATAGATTATCATTAATACAAAGACACAGCCATCAACTAAAAGTTTCTCTCCTACTTTTTGGGGTTTGATCCCTTTGAGCAGGAAGTTGAACACATGAGACGCCCAATTCCATTCTCGGACTGTCTCCACACGAAGGGCATGTGGCTTATGGATTGGGGAGACTGTGCTTATTGTTGTTGCAACAAAAAGCATTTCTAGATGAAGTCAACGAACGTCCTCTTGAATTTTAAAAGGTTTTCCTCCCTTTCAACACTCATCTCGATCACAGATTTTGTCAAAGACGCCAAAGTAGCACCTTTGAAGCTGTCAATAATTTTCTTATGTTGCTCATTCAGTTTATTATAATCAAATTTTCAGGAAAATTAGACCCTACAATAGCACCAACACCGAAATAGTTTAATATAACAACTTAATATATAAATAACAAAAGGATAAAAAATGTAAAAACTAAAAAGTATAATACCGCTTGAATTTAGGCCCGATGCATGTCTTTTTTTGGTAGGAGTTATATAGATTTTCTCATGGCGCATCTCCAAGAATCCTTTATAGAGATCAAAGAAAAGTATCAATTGCCTCAAGAGCTTGTGCAAGACATTCAATCATGGGATATGTCTCAAAGCACCAAATCCCATTTCTTCGATGATAGCTTTCTTTCATTCACTCATGTTGGCAAATACGTTAGCTATCGACCTCATTGAACATCTTAAATCATGAGTTTTCTGTAAATATTTGAAGCATTATGTTATATGGTATATTTATAATATGAAAATAGAGTTGATTTAATGTGTATGTTGGCTGTAAAGAATAAAAAACTTGGTCAATAATTAACAGCAGTATTAGGTGAGCCTCGGTTAATTCACAAGTGAACCAAAATTAGTTTAGATTTGAACAAAAACCAACTAATCAACCACACATGAACAAGGTCAGCAAATTCAAGCAAAATGAACCTAAATTAAACTAAGAAATGAACCAAAATTTCTTAAGGGATAAAAAAATTGGTCAATACTTAACAGTAGTATCAAGTGAACTTCAGTTAATTCATAAATGAACCAAAATTAGTTCAGATTTGAACAAAAACTAACTAAACAACCACACATGAATAGTTCAATAAATTCAAGGAAAACGAAACCAAATGAACCTAAATTAAACTAAGAAATGAACCAAAATTTCTTAAAGAATAAAAAATTTGGTCAATACTTAATAGCAGCATCAAGTGAACCTCAGTTAATTTACAAATAAACTGAAATTATTTCAGATTTGAACAAGAAGTCATAGACTCAATCATCAACAAAAATACATTTAATTCATTTTTGGATCCAAATGAACCTCAATTAAATTAAAAAATACACTGAATTTATCAGAAACAATAAACTAACAACACAGTTTCATTCAATGCCCTTGTTATAGAGAAAAACAAGAAAAAGTTGAATTAGAAAAACTCGATCTACTAAATGAACGAACTCGATCTACTAAACCCTAAAACGAACTAGTAGAAATGTGAGAATTGTGAAAAATGTGAAGGAAAAAACTAAACATAATAACAAGTAGTTTTTTTAGTACCTTGAGGAATCTTTGTTGTTCTTTTTCTGTATTTTTTGTTAATGATCTCAAACATAGCACCGGCAGTTCAAAATTTTAAATTTTTTTTTTGGTTGACGGATTGGACAACCTCCAATCCTAGGTTACACACTCACATACACCACATCTACACACAGATGAAATCCTCTTTTTGATCAAATTTACACTACATGATGCTTGAACCCAAGACCTTTTGATAAAAAAGAGGAGCATATACCACTTGAGCTAAGGCTTATTGGCATACATGCTCTCTTTAATGAAAATAGTTTTTGTTGATATTAAGCCTACTTGGTTGGACTTGGATGCAATAAAACTTGAATGTGTAGTTGATTTGTAAAATTTAACCCAATCTTTCTATTGAACAAGTTTATCAATTTAAATCTTTCCGTCTTTGTTTGTTGGACTCTGATCTCTCTTACCACTTTATCCCACAGGACAGAATCTATGTCAATTCAGTAGGCACCTACGTAACTTTTTGGATGATATGATGAAGTGCCGTCAAAACCTGTTACAAAGAAAATTCTTTAATTAGTGGAGTAAACCAAGATACCGACGTTCAAGACAGTAAGTCACTACTTTTAAATTTTAATCAATAAATTATATATATGCCCTGTTTTATTGATCAATCATTCTAGTAAGTTCCTTTCACAAGAAAACACAACAATGTCTGAAAGTCTCTAAGTCTCAGATATCCTATCCTATGACATCCTATAACATACATTGAAAAGAAGGTTATTCTCATAGTGGAATTCTTACGTGTCATTCACCAGATTTATTGTCAATTTCTATTATATGTATATTCATCCACCAAAATTTCAATGCCTTCAATCATCATGACTCTTATGTTACAGTCCTACATCAAACCAATTTCGTTACACCACACTTTTGATGACTGTATCTGATTTTTTTGTCCCTTTTTCTCGGCTTGCTTTACAATTTACATGTACACACCCCCTAAAATTTCAAATTTTAATTCTGAATACAAAATTAAAATTAAAAAAGGATTCTCTCCATTCTCTGTTTCCATTCTTATCTTTTCCTCTTCTTCTTCGGTTCTTCAACTTCTTCATCTTCAGTTCCTCTTCTTTTTTTTCTCCTCCGTTCACTGATTCTGTTTTTGTATAATCTTCTTCTTCAGTAGTTCTTATTTGTCTTTGTCTTCTAATTCTTATTGTTCCTAATTTAAGTCGAAGGTGGAGATTATAGAGTTAGTGTACGCACCAAGGTAGAGAATGTCACTGTACCTAATGGCTCCAACCTTTAAAGGAGTCATCGCAGTGGAGGCAACGCTGTCCCTGGTGGTAGAGTTGCAGCGGCGGATGAGATGGTGACTGCTACGGTGGTGGACCATGCTATGGCGGTGGGGTTGCATTAGGTGCGGTGGAGTTCGTGGTGATCTTCAATGCTTTAGTGATGGATACAGAGGAGGAAGCGGAGGAAAAGAGCAGATCACTAGAAAGTACTTAGTCGCCGCCATAGAGAGCACATGCAATGAGATTATGAAAGCAGAGTACAACAACAATATAATAATTTTATATTTGTCTTTATCTTTCTGTCCGTATGGACTAGATTTGCATCCAGACAAGGATTCATCTTTATTTTCAAGATATTCCTGATGTTCGTCCTTTTAATTTCAAATAAATCTATATGTAATTTGAAATTGAAATTTGAATTTTAAATATGAACAACCTTATCAAGCATTCAAACCATCTCTCAAATAATCAAATTTCAGTTTCCTTCTTACCATAACCCTCTTTCTTTCTCTATCTTCTCTCATGTCTTTCTTCTCCTAGATCTATATATCTCTCTGCATCACTTTTTTTCTTTTATTGTTGTTATCTCTATCTTTTCTTTGTCAAGAAGAGATTTCTTGGTGACATGCATTATGGTACGGTGTTTGTTGTGGGAAAGCAGAGGGAAGAAGTAGAGACACGACAGGGAGGAGCGAGAGATGCAGACTGGCATCAACAACAATGGGTATGCAGTTTGGTGAGGCTACGAAGATTCGGATGGCAATAGACAAAACGAAAGAGAAGTCACAATTGCAGCACCAGAAGCGGCCAGCAACGGTCTTGGGGCAATGATTTTGTATTCTCTGCTTATGTAAATAGTCATCTCCTTCAAATGAACGTATACGATTTCTAATTTTGATATCCCTATTCATACTCCTTTTTGTTCAGTCACAGATTCATAATGGTCTGCGATGATGAGCTAGGTGTGTTCCTTATTATTTGATCTGATGTATATGTTCTAATTTTGATAAGAATTGAAATGATGATGCTGTGGTTGTGAGAGGCGTCTTTGCCTGGTGTGGAATTTGTATCCAATGCACAAACCAAAATTATATTTTTAAGTAATGCAGCATGAACTATTCATTTTTCCTTTGGTTTTTGATGTCCTAGCTTTTGTATTTTCAGAGTATATATTCATTTTCATCATCCTCACAGATCATGTTTTTCAATTTTTTTCTTGTCATCACTCTAATAACGGAGCAGCAGTACGCAACGGAAAAATCAAATCGGCTACCGGAAATTCGTGGGTACCCCAGCAAGAAATTCAGCTCTCGAAGTCCAAGATCCGGCAGCTCTACCTGATTTTCAGAGACATTTTCTTGCAATAACCAAATTTATAGGATCTTTAATCTCCCATTTAGATTTGTGGTACTCTAAGTTCTTGCAATCCCTGATTCTACTGCTTTCTTAATAACAAGTGAATGTGTACACTTTTGTGCATCCCTTACTCTACTGCTTTCTTTCTTACAATCTCTTTTGTTTCAGTCTTCTTCCTTTCTTTTTGAAGTCAACATTTGATTGATTTGTTATTGCGTTTATTTTTTATTTTAGTTTTTTCTAATAGTGATTTTATATTCTTTTAATTTGAGAGTGACATTACTATTATTTTTTTAATATGTTTTTCAACCATATTTTAAAATCTTGATTTTCATTTCATATCACTTTTCTAGAATTGTATTTTTCGAATACATTATTGACTAAGATTTGGTAACTTTTACTGTTTATGATACACGGTTCGTTATCTCCTTTCTGAGTTTTGATAATGAAATTTGGTAAATGTCTTGATTTTAACTATTTATGTGATCTCTTCAAATTTTTATCATTATCATAACCTCAGAAAAAAGAAGATAACGGGCTTGTTTGAGTGAGCTTCTAAGAAAAGATCTTTTTTCGAGTTATCTTTTTTTAAAAGATCTTATTGAAAAGCAAAAGTAATTTTATGTTTGGATATCTCATGTAAAAAGGTCTTTTTATCTATCAATTATGTTTGGGTATAATAATATAAAAGTACTTTTTTGTTTATTTATTACATGAAAAATATCTTTTTTTTAAGGAAAAAAGATCTTTTAAAAAAAGATGTAAATTACAGCTTCTCAGAAAAGATCTTTTTTTTTTTATTTTACTAGTGCTTTTACTTTTACTACTAGAAGTTTGCCAAACACGTTAAAAAATAAAAAAAAAATCTTTTTTCATTGAAAAAAGATCTTTTTTAACAAAATAATGGCGCCCAAACATGCACAATATCACAACAGAAGCAAGGAGGTGAAGAAACCATAATGGCAATTCTGAGTGTAATAATTGAAAGAAAAGGGAGGAATTGGAGAAAAAAGGTGGTGGTTCAGGTTCACATTCCTCCTTGCAAAGCCTTCTCTGGCATGGTGGTTCAGCTTATGGTGCTTGGTTCAGTTGTGTCTCAAATAAGGTATATATGATGGATATGAATGAATCCACAAATTGAGACAATTTCATTTCATAAATAACAAAATAACTAACTCAGATTAATCTTTGTTTTCGTAGGTAACACAGGTCCCATTAACACTACCATATCCATTCTCACATTAGTTTATTTTTTATTTTGTAGTTATTAGTTTAGTGCCTTCATTCCCATACTCTATTGTTGCATATCTTTTGGGGTGCATTAAAACATGCGAATAGAATTGAAGGCAGATCAACAATTGTTGTTAGAGTAATAGCATGCTTTCAACCCTTGCACAATTGTCAGGTAAGTAGCATATGACTTATATAGACATGATTTTCAAACTTGATGTGAGATAAAAAAAAAACTTATGTCTATTATGTGTTATCCTCTGTTATTAATTATTGGATTGTTTTATGAGTTCATGGGAGATGAATGCTATCTTCAAGTTTTTCGTCATTTGCTGAAACCTGTCATGAAGATACATAAACTTTTTCTCATCTAGCTGAAGCTTGAAGTTTGTAGTTTCTTTTATTATTATTTGTCTATAAAAGAAATCAAGTTATTGAAAATTCCATATCAAAGCATTGTAACACCGTAGCATCTACTGATAAATATTTTTATGTTATGCATTTTCACTGAAAAGGGTCTATTTGTCATCTTTGTCATTGATTGGCTGACTATTGTTCTTTATGTTATTTTTTTTCGTTGGATAGTTAAGGTTCATAAGAGCTATATGTTATAAGGATTTGTTTTTTATTTTTATCCTTTTTGAAATTATATGGTTTGCTTTGTGTATTATGGTATGTTTGAAAGACATCGCAGCAGAGGAGGGTATTAGATCAAAGTTTTTATGATAAAAAAAAGTGTGAAAAATAACAAATATTGATAATCATGTTGAATATTACCTTTACTCTCCATTTCAGAGCTTTGGTTAGACATAGTGAATAAGATTTGGAATTACCTTTGCTCATGTTTTAATTTGTGAGAGTATGCATTAGAGTATATATATGTTTGTTTTCTTTTCAAATTAACTTTTTTATTTATGATTGAACTTATGTAACATATAATGATTAAATCAAATAATCACCATATATTGCTGCATGGAGAGATTTCTTCATTTTATGGTATTATGAGTTCAAATATCTTAGTGATTAAATGATAGATTAAATAACATATTAATTATGTCTTTGTTTTTTGGTATTACTCAGGAAAAGCCAATGACAGCTTTGGGTAAACAAGAGTGTCAATCTGTGGTGATAATGTTGGAAAGACTATGCGTAGCGAATCATTCACTGTATGTAATTTTTATGCCTTTCATATGTGCAAGCCTTTCTCTAAGTATGACAGGAAAGATGTGAACCAGTGCTGCTCCCAGACCATTCACTGTATTCACCATTCTTCATTCATATGTTGCAACTGTGCTAAAGATTTTTAGCATGCATTATAAAATATTTTAAATATTTAATAAATTACTTCTAAAAAATAAGGCCATTGTGTTTCAAATGAGTATGCTGTTTTCTTTTACTTTTTAGTCTTTTTTTATATTATAGAAAAATTATCACGTATTCCATTGCAAAAACTGGAATACGATATTTCAGGTACGAAAAGTTTGCCAAATAGTTATTTGTCTTATAGCAAAAGTAGAAATGACAAAAATAACTCCAGTTGTAGAGTTGATATGTCACAAAAGACCAACTCAAAAAAAGCTGGCTAGTGACTAACAAATAACAATGTATAATGAAAAAATTACTTTATTGCAGATATTGGCCCACAATTATTGTGTTCAAATCTAATTAAATAGAAATTAATTTTCGATGAGTCTATATATAGACAATATCATAAATAAATTATATAAGTAAATATAATAAATAAATAGTTATAATTTAATATTTTGAAAAGTTTAATAAAATTATGTAGACCATTAATTATATTATGTGTATATATTAAAAATTAGCTATTCACATAAAATATATATTAAAATATGAAATTTAAATTAAAAAATTGAATATTACATATATTATATTTAAATATATAATAATTACTTTAATGAATAATTTTAATGTATATATAATATTTTTGCTTAAGTCATAACATTGGTAGGCATAAAATAACAACGAATATATTAAATATAATGTGACAACTTATTTACTATTTGTTTAATATTAAACATATAAGCTCATACATTAACAAGTATTTTAATATTTATTAAATTATTATTTAATTTGATAATTAAATTATAGAGTTTAATTTGAGTTTATTTTTAAGATTATTTGAAACATGCAATTCTTTTACTTATATATTAATATTTTATTATAAAACAATTTTAAGTCTTTTTTAATTTACTTTTCTCACATCAATTAAGCAATTAAACACATAATAGTAAAATTTTATCTTACTTTATTAAATATTTTTTTTTTATCCTGATCACCTATTTTTGAATAAATCACAAATGTGTGATATTGTTATTTTGTCGATTTTTAGCAAATCGATGGTGGTTTGATATCTAATGGTCTAGAAGTGAAACCTACTCCTCTTTTAAAGATACCAGTTTTCTATCAGTGCATCAAAATGTCTCAAATTAGACAAATATCAAAATAGAGATTAAATTAAAATTTGTAAAAGAATAAAAGAAGTAAAAAATGAAGAATTTGAAAAGAAAATTCGACCGGAACTGAAAAGAATTGCATTGAAATTTAAAGAAAGCAATAAAGATGCTTTCGATTAAATCAAAGGACTTTGGACATAAAAATTAAAAACACTGAAATGTAAATTGAATTCAAAAATTAAACATTGCTTGAAACATAAATTTGCTCAAAAGATAAACTTACTTGAAACATAAAGTTTGCAAGAAATGTAAATGGAAAGTAAAGACATATGGACGGAACCCTACAGAAAATTAACTCGAAGCAGACTCAGAAAATCTCTAGAATGTGAGTGTGCGTGAGTAATTTCTGAAGCAAAGTTCTAACTTCTGTTTCCTAAAACTTTCTAATATTTATAACCCAAGTATGTAACCGATCCTCAATTACACGACACTGCCTTGTATGCGGATTCTTAAGTAACCGTTCTCGCTCTTCTACCCATAGACGTTACCTATAAATTCCTCACTTGGAGAATGCCTTCAACTTCTCTACTTAACATAACCGCTCGATTCTCTATTCGAGTAACTATTCGATTTCTCATCCAAATATTTGCGCGACCATGCTTGCTCAATTTAACAAGGTATCTAATATCAAGTTCGTGTCGAGTAACTCCCAATTAATACCTGCACGCGCACTTTTTCAACCTCTGCTTCCATCCTAATCATCTTCTCAATATTTCAAATTAGCTTATCTTAATCGAAAATATTTTTCGACTAACAATTATAAACTAAAATTTATTAGATATAGATGTCAAATCTTTAATTTTTAAATTTTAATTTGAAATTACATGTTTTAATACTTAAGATGTCAAAATAAATTTAAAATAGTATATTCGAGAGTTACCGAATTTATACAAATTTATGAAATTTATTCGAATTCATCCTAGTTTATTTCTAAATATGAATATATTAAATCAAAATTTATAAGAATTACTAATTTAGTTTCAAAAGATAAAAAAATTAATAAAATTATATTTGAAAAGAATATTCTTTAATCGTTAATCTTAAATACACATTTTAATTAAAATGGAGCCTTTATTCGTAATGAATAAAATTATATGCTAAAAAAAATGTATTAGATACATGATATATATAGAAAATAGTTTTAAATTTATGAAAAAAATTTAGAGACTAATAAAAATAATAAAAAAAAAGATAAATAGGTCCCTGACTTTTTAACTTAAAGACATGTAAGTCTCTGATTAATTAAAAATACAAAAACGACTTTCAGTTTCTAAAATGCGAGATATTTAAGTTTCTCTGTTCAAAATATATAAAGACAAATAAGTCCTCTGAAGGGACTTAAATATATCGTTTTTTAAAAAGTGATGGACATTTTTTGTATTTTCAATTAATCAAAGGCTTATTTATCTTCGAGATAAAAGATAAAAGACCTATTTGTCATTTTTAAAAAAAAGACTGAGATTTGTGAAGTAAAAATAATGATTCAGCTAATTTAATCTTAAAGTACAAATAACAATCAATTCAAGCCACACTACAAGAGAAGCGGATGATAGCGGCCAGAAATTAGCGTCCGTGTTTGAACTCGCCGCAAATTAGTAAAGTCGCGTCGATTTTGAGTTGTGGTTTAACTTCAGCTGCGGTACTGTATTGGATAGCAACTATTTAGTAAAATAACTGCAATTCAATCGTTTTGGGTATATATAGTGAAGAATCAGCTGATTTCTTTCTTTTGTTCGTCGAGCAAACACAAACGGGAGCAGAGGCATGAAACACACCTCCGCACACAAATCCTTGATGTAATACTTGAGAAATGGATCAGTTGAAAATGAAAAATAGAAAAAAAGGTTTAATTACTTTGTCAATTTTTGTAATTTCATCAAATTTTTAATTAGGTTTCTATACTTTTTTTTTAATTGGATTCCTATACCATATCAAATTTTATGACTAAATTCATACTGTGACCAAAATATTAGAATTAACGAAATATTCTGCTAAACTATATAAAATATTCAGTCAAGTGTTAGGCATATTTGTTTTGTTTAACAGAATAATCTGTTAATTTCAATATTTTTGTCACAACAAGGATTTAATTACAAAATCTGATATGGTATAGAAACTCAATTGAAAAGAAAAAAAAGTTTAGCGACCTAATCAAGAATGGATCTAAAAATTTTAATATGGATGGATCGAATTTTAGACAAAATTTTTAATTATTTTTTAATTGTATTTTTCATTTCATAAAAGCAATTTATTAGATATAATTTATCGTTATTGAGTTGATTTTTTAAAAAGTTTATCAATATATATTAAAAAGTTATAAATTTTTTTCACAATTTTATTTTTAGCATGACAATTATATAAAAAAACACAACAATATCAATAATATATTATGAAATTATAAAATATTAATAATTTATAGTATGTTTAATTAAAAAAATTATCATATATTTTATTAATTAAAATTAATTCTTTCAAAAATTTTAAAAAATTTAAAAGCAAATTATAAACTATTAATTATGTGAAAGACGCAGCACTTTTATAGAATATGTTTATAAAAAATTTTTTAACAACATAAATTTAGAAAAAAAAGAATATTTTTTATAAAAAAAAGAACATCTAAAATACACAATGTGATTACTAAAATATAACTATGTAAGTCATTATTAATAGGGTTAAATACAATTTTAGTCGCGAATGTATAGGCTGAAAATTTTTTTTCGTCCTCAACCTTTTTTTGCATACAAAATCGTCCATAAGGTTTAACTTAGTTTTAAATTTGTCCTTCAGACCAAAATACCATTCTCCTTCTTCACCCAAATACTTAGTTTCTATTCTTCTTTTTCTTCTTCTTTATCACAATAGCATATGTTCTTCTTTTTCTTCTTCTTACTAGCAAATATCAGAAGCAAAAGAATGGAATAGAATCAGAAACGAAAGAAGTAGAAGTAGAAGAATAATGAAATCAATCAGATTGAAATCAAAGCTAACAACAACAATGTGATTAGTAAAATCAACAAATCTAACAATGTAATTAACAAAAGAAGCAGAATAATCAACTTAATTAACAAAATCAATATATCAGAAACAGAATTGGAACCCTAGGGAGAACCAACGGCGAACGACTAGGAACAACGATGATCTAGCGATGAGAAGGAGCAGCAGCGAGATGCAGCAGTGAGGACGCGAAGCAGCGACGAGTGACAAGGAGCAGCGGCGAACGGCGAAGAGCAATGGCGACTGGCGAGCTAGCGAGGAGAATGAGTAGAACGGCGACGCGGTGGCATCTTCCTCCCTGATTTGCTGGCGTTGACGTCCGTCCTCTCTTGCCGGCATCGTCACCGCCCTCCTTTTCCCCTTCTTCTTCCTCCTTCTCCCCACCTTCTTTCCCCCCCTCCCCCCTTCTTCTTCTATTTCCCCTAATGTGATTCCCTTCTCCCTCTCCCTCTAATCCGTTCTCTTTTTTTTTTCTTTTTTATTTTATAATTTTGTTTTGTTAGAAATAATTTGGTAATAAAATTTAAAATTTAAATAAAAATGACGATTTTAAAACCAAATTAAACCTTAGAGACGATTTTGTATAAAAAAAAAATTGAGAAAGAAAAAAATTTTAACCTACACAATAGAGACCAAAATTATACTTAACTCTTATTAATATTTTATATGATAATATAAATTTAAATATGTTAATATTAAAAAACAAATGAATTTTTTTCAAAATAGATATAGAGATGATTATATAAAAACCAATTTAAAAGATATAAAGACTTGAGGGTATGATATTAAATTGGTTAAGTAAAAAATATTAATAGGCTAAATAATTGAGACATAAATTCGTTACATAATAAAAAATAATACATATAAAAATATTAAATTATACAATACTTTTTATTTATTTAAAACATATATCATGTATAAGTATAATTCCTTAAAATTTTGTGGTGTCGAAACCACTACTCACCCCCTCTAAATTTGTTTCTAGATCTAATTAAAAATTTAATAAAATTATAAAAACTAATAGAATAATTAAACTAAAAAAATTACATTTAACATAGGAATATACTTTTTATAGTGAAACCCAAAATAATTTTTTTCTTTCTTTCAAATTTTTTTGTCTGATTCAATTGTGTATATTTTACTTATATAAAAGCAAAATATTTACATATTTTTCATGCATAAAATTACAAAATATAACCAAAATTTTTTTATATATTTTATTATTTTGTTAACGAAATATGAAATGATATATAAAATAATTTTTTTTAAATTTTACACAAATAAAAAATTTCAAATAAATTAAAAAGGAACAAAAGTAAACATTTTAACATTATTTTTCATAGATTTTTAATAAACTTTTAATTCCATAACATTTATGATAATACATTATACATGTATTTAAGAGGCCAATTTAAAAAAATAAAAAATAAAGAGTAAAATCCACTGTGAATTAGGTTGAGCTGAGGACTCATATTGACTCAACATATATCATGATGCAACAGTCCAATACAAGTTGGGTAAATTGGATATTTTTATCTATTTCGAACCGAAAGAAGGAAGAACCTGTTGCAGATTTTTTGTGGACTTTCTATAATTGTTGTACACAATATTTTTATTCAGTAAATCTTGACCACATATATTGTTTAATATAAATCTCAATAATTGTAAAAATTAAAATATCATATTCTACATAAATGCAATGGTATAAGTGAATATCTTCCTATATTATATGAGATATTCTAATTGCATCATTAATTGAGAATCAACAGTTTTAACAGGATTATTTTATAGACTTAAATCTTGACTAAGGATTAAATACATGTCATTAATAAACAATGGTCCAGTTAATGAAATTCTCATCTTTTTGGTTAATTTTTTTTATTAATTTGAGTTTGAAATCTTAGTTTTGGGTTTCTATTAATTGATGCTAAACCGACATTCTATTTTGTCATTGTAATTGATTGTAATTTACGGGTCATACTTTTGCTTTGGTTTATTACTTAGTGTTTCATTAATTGACAGAGTTTGATAATTGATGAAAATTTTCTTATTGTGTGACTTGATTTTAGTTTGACAAAGAATCTTGTCGGTCCTATGAATGTTACTTTTTTAGTTTGATTAATAATATCATTTATTTCAGATGATGACTTTTAAAAGTTTATCATCTAAATATGGTGATAATTATATTGCACTGCATTGTAGTTTTTTATTAATAGAATTTCTTCATCTTTTTATAATTTTGTTAGTAAATAGCATAACAAATATTTTTTTGTTATATTAAGGTAATAATTTGTTCATTAAAATTTTAACTTTATAGTTAATTTTTTTACCAGAATTTAATATTAAATTATTTTGTTCACAACTTTATTATACAATTATATTATAATGTGTTTATTACAATTAAATGGTATTTTTAATTTTTTCCTATAAATTTTTGCAGTTTTTTAGAAAGTAAAATCATATATCTTTATTTTTATGATCCAATTTATTATAAAAAAATTCATATTAAGTACTTAATCTAACAGTATCTTAATATTAATTTTTTTTTCATTATACTTATCATACCCAGGGCACTTCACTAGTGTAAATATATATACATATACCCCGTTAAGTTGAGCCGTGACCAAATTCGATTCATACAAAACATATACTACATCATTTTACAACATCAATTACTAGATATACTATTTTCAAGTGCAAGACCATGGGTGCTGTATGTTATTATGTTGCTGCTGCTTTGCACTCGTTTATTGCTTGTTTCTCATTATTCATGCAAAGGGCAAGTAGTTCGCATCACGTGCACCGTAACCTTACCGATGGATTCACTCAAATTCCGTTGGACCACAAAGTCTTTGAAATTCAGAGGCCTTATGATGTACCGGAGAGTGCACGCACGTTACAGCTTTGTAAATGGAGTGCACAAGATGTGGGTGTACTCTAGCGACAAACCTCACTCCAAAAATAGCAGAACCAATCCCCGAACTGAACTCGCCATCAAAGTAAACCAAAGCTTATACTCACATGCACGTAAAGTTGATGGTTAAAAATTATTAGGAGACAATTTAATTAAATATGTGAAATCATTTAACAATTTTTAGTTATTAATTTCACATGAAAACGAGTATATAATAAGTTTTCATCAAATACTAAGCTTAACTACCAATATATACATAATATTGGAAACCTTTCAAATTTGCCATGGTTTTACGTATGTTTAAATAATGTTAATCATTCCTAACACACTTGAAATGCTTCCATTAGCATTATGTCATTGCGCGACTGACTAATTATTTTTCAATTGTCAATTTTATTTTTCATTCAGGGCTATGATTATTCATCAGGAGTGTGGCAATTTGAAGCGCAGGGTTTTGTGCCACGCGACACTTCTGGGGTGTGCGTTATGCAAATTTTCGGAGCATCCCATCTTCGTGCCACCACTCTCATGATTAGAGCCTACAAAGGGTCTCTTTCATATTATAGGAGTCCAGTGCTGGCTCCAAACATATGGAACAGATGGTTTAAATTAAATGTGATACATGATGTTGATGCCTCTACCGTGAAGATTTACATCGATGGGATTTTTGTTCATGAGGCTGCAGGTCATGGTGGTGCCTCTCATGCCTTTAAGTGTGGGGTTTATTCACAGAATGATGCTTCCCATTATATGGAATCACGTTGGAAGGGAATCAAGGTTTTTAAGAGAAAGTAACGGTATCATTGGAATATGCGGATATATGTACAATATCTTATATGATTAAATGGGATAAAGAATAAAATTATATCTATTGTGCCGTGACTAAAGTATGGAAAAAAAATTAAAAATTCAATTAAATTGATGCATGCAAATCTCGAACCTGCAACCTTCGCATTATTAACACAACATTCTAACCAACTGAGTTAATAAGTCACATAAAAGTGTTTTACCTTTTAAGTTTTATTATCATAGGCCCATCAATTATGAAAGTGAAAGTATCACAAAAGCTTGATGAAAAATTGAAAATGCATGAGATTGGCGGGAAACTTAGTTTATTGCAATATGGTTAGAGTTGTTGGTGGAGACGGGATAACAATAATGATGAGAAGCATTGGCCAGTCATTGATTATTGAGGGAGGGGAATCGCTGCAATAGTGAGGTAGGATATATATATAAGTGACCTTGGGCGGAGAGACCCACGGTGGAAAACTGACCTTGAAGCTCCAGCAATGTTTCCTAACATTTGTTGTTATCCTCCTTTATTGAGTTATTGGTGTCGGAACTCATTAAAAGCTGCCTGGGCGTTGCCGTAACCAATGGTCCATGTTTAGAAGAAGAAGAACATCACAACAAACATCTTCAAGGAGAAAGTCATGGCTGTGATGATGTTGATGATAATGGGTTCTGAAAATGGCACTAAGAGCGGTGGAGTCGTGGAGCAAACTTTTTCTCCATGATCTCATTTATTCATTTTAATTTTTTTAATAAAATGAGAAAATAAAAAGACTACAGAGAAAATATAAATATAGTGGATAAAAAAATTGATTTAAATAATAACTTTTGGGAAGAGGGAATGGAAGAGATTCAAAACTGTTTGGATGATTTCGTCATAATGTTAGTTGGCTCAAGATTCGGTGGTCCCAAAACGTTTGGACCATCAAATGATTCTATAACAAAATATATATTTTAAGGTTTTTTAATAATTGCTAAATAATCATTTTCTAAATTTAATTACAAATTAACCTCATATATTTTATTTAATTATAAAAACGATTTTTTATTTTATAAATAATCATTTTCAAACCAATCGATTGAATTAGAAGTCACGTGCAAAGTTCAATCGATTTTTAGCCATAACCAATCGATTGAATAGTGAGACCAATCGATTGTTTTGAAGAAATCAATCGATTGAAAATTCTAAACAATCGATTGATTTACATAAATTTCACATTTAATTCACTATTCAATCAATTGGTTACTATGACCAATCAATTGATTTATGCAAAACCATGCTTCCCAGCAATTTACAATCGATTGTTTAGTGATAAACTGAAATCCAATCGATTAAGTTAGAATTTAATCGATTAGTTTGATAGTCCAATCAATTGATTTTCAACGAAACACGATTTCATGACTCCTCACGAACGTGACAGATCAAATTTAATATTTTAATCAATTGGAATGGCCAAAAAATTTATTAGGATCAATGGAAGATCTAATTCGTTATTGTTTTTATTCTTGATTGTTAATAAAGATGATAGATTTTGGTTAAAATAATTATTATAAAATAAAAAATTATTTTTATAATTAAATAAAATATATGGGATTAATTTGTAATTAAATTTAAAAAATGATTATTTAGCAATTATTAAAAAACCTTAAAAAATATGTTTTGTTATGGGACCATTTAATGGTCCAAACGTTCTGGGACCACCGAATCCTGAGCCATGTTAGTTCTTTATTTTGTTCACAATGGTTAATATTCATTCGATGATTTATGGGCGTTAATTTAGGCGTTAGTGGAGACTTATTACTATTTACTAGCACAATTGAAAATTTGAAGCAATAAAATTTTATATTTAAACAAAATACTTGGCACAGGATTCGGTGGTCCAGGAACCTTTGGACCACTTAGTGGTCCAAATAGAAAACATGTTTTTAGAGTTTTTTTATCAATTGCTACGTAGTCCTTGAACTAATTTTAATTACAAATCAACCCCATATATTTTATTTAATTATAAAAATAGTTTTTTATTTTATAAATTATTATTTTATCAATTATCTATTATATTTATTAACAATCAAATACAAAAATAACAACCAATTATATCCTCCATTCATCCTAATAATTCCAATTGATTAAAAAATTAACTTTGATCTCGTTATGTTCGTCCATGGCTTCCAAATCGTGTTTCCTTGAAATTCAATCAATTGGTTTACACTATATCACAAAACAATCGATTGAAAGTTGTAAGGTAGAATGGTAAAAAGCTTATACCAATCGATTGTTTATACTTTCCAATCGAATGAATACCTAAAAATAATCGATTGTTGTTGTTACTCAATCGATTGAATTCACAAAAACAACATGGATTTGCCAAATACAATCGATTGGAAAGTGATGACATTGAAGTTTTAGCCAA
>NC_029781.3:78215673-78217752 GCF_000817695.3 Arachis duranensis | reverse complement strand
ATATAGTGTAAACCAATCGATTGAGTTATCATTCAATCGATTGTTTTGAAAAACCAATCGATTGAATTTCAAGGAAACACGATTTGGAAGCCATGGACGAACGTAACGAGATCAAAGTTAATTATTTAATCAATTGGAATTATTAGGATGAATGGAGGATATAATTGGTTGTTATTTTTGTATTTGATTGTTAATAAATATAATAGATAATTGATAAAATAATAATTTATAAAATAAAAAACTATTTTTATAATTAAATAAAATATATGGGGTTGATTTGTAATTAAAATTAGTTCAAGGACTACGTAGCAATTGATAAAAAAATTCTAAAAACATGTTTTCTACTTGGACCACTAAGTGGTCCAAAGGTTCCTGAACCACCGAATCCTGTGCCAAAATACTTAATAAAATTCAACTAAGTTGTTCTAACAACTTTTTAAATCATGTACCTCTTCATTTTTCGTTTTCTTTTCAATCTCCTTCTCTGGTTTGTTTCTTCTCCTTCTTCTCTTTTTTTCTTTTTTTTCCAAATTCACGTACACAGATTTTTCTTCTTCCTTTCTCCTCCTCCTATTCCTCTTCCTTTCCTAATGTTACGTCTTTTTCTTTTTGGTTATCGTCATCACCAATAACACCAACATTTCTTCTCTCGTTATAATCATCACCAATAACACCAACAGTTTGCTATCATTTTTATTGGTTCTGATTTTTTCTGATGTCATCATTAAATAATTTTGATTCATTTCTTAGTTTATTTCGATTTATTTGTGTATTAATTGAGATTTACTTAAAACTGTTAATAAGTATTGACCAAAATTTTTATTTCTTACGTAATTTTGGTTCATTTCTTAGTTTAATTGAGGTTCATTTGGATACAAAAATGAATTGGATGTGTTTTTATTAATGATTGAGTCTTTTTTACTATTTGTCAAATCTGAACTGATTTCGGTTCATTTGTGTACTAATTGAGGTTCACTTGCTACTGTTGATAAGTACTGACCAAATTTTTTTAGCAAAGAAGAATGAAATTATTCATTATCACTTTATTTAATGGCATTAGATTCCACTCCATTCCATTCAATTAGTTCAGTTTTAAACAAGCAGTCAAAAAGACTCAATCATCAATAAAAATACATCGAATTCATTTCTCGATCCAAATGAATCTCAAATAAACTAATAAATGAACCAAAATTACTTAAGAAATAAAAAACTTGGTCAAAACTTATCAGCTGCATCAATTGAGCCTCAATTAACACACAAATGAATCGAAATTAGTTCAGTTTTGAACAAGCAGTCAAAAAGACTCAATCATCAACAAAAACACATAATTTATTTTTGGATCCGTATATAAACCTCAATTTAACTAAGAAATGAACCAAAATTACTTAAGAAATAAAAAATTTGGACAATACTTATCAGCAGCATCAAGTGAACCTCAACTAATTTACAAATGAACCGAAATTAATTCAATTTTGAACAAGTAGTAAAAAAAACTCAATCATCAATAAAAACACATCGAATTCATTTCTGGATCCAAATGAACCTCAATTAAAAGGAGGAAAAGAAAAAACATATCAACAATAAAAGAATAACGATTGAAAGAAAACACGTAAAGAAGAAAAAGGAGGAAGGTGAAGAAGAAAAAGAAAGAAAAGAAAAAAGAAGAAGGAGGAGGAATGCGAAGACGAAGAAGGAAGAAAACGAAGAAGAAGGAAGAATACAAAAAAGAAAAAATACAAAAATAAAGATAAAAAAGCGTTATTAAAACGCGCCTATATATACGTTGGTATAATAAAAATAATTTTTTATTAAATTTGGACCTGCTTAATTAAATTTAGATACAAAAATATTTAAATATATAACTGGGCTGCAATTAAAAATGAGTTCTCTTTATTTTAGTACTAACTGTTAACTAATGCCCCCTTCTTCTTTTTATTAATTATTATTAGGCAATTCTATGAAACTTATAAAGTTCGTACATACTTAAATTATCTAAATATGAGTGTTGAAAGATAAAACTTACTCTTTTATAAAATTAAAATATGTGTATTTTGTAAATATTATAAAACAAATATATTA
>NC_029781.3:78192770-78215388 GCF_000817695.3 Arachis duranensis | reverse complement strand
GGGGGTGCCACTCAGCTATCGATGGTGAGGGTCAACAACAAATATATAAAATATTATTTATATATTACAATTAATTGATAAAATTAGTCATTATATATTTATGTATAAATATATTTATAATTTAATTTATTTTTAATATATATTTTATATTTTAATATATATTTTATATTAATAACTAATTTTGATAATTCATTTTAATGCGTATTTAATATGATCGTGTAATATAATATAATTTTCGGTGTATAACAGTTCTTCATAATCAAATCCATGTAGTACTGATTATTCCTTTGGATAAAATCATCATGCATTTCCGTAATTACAATATTACCACCTAGTAGGACGTAGCAGCTCATAACATACATAATTGGCATTCCTTCGAATAAGCTTAAAGTGCAATTTTTTGACACACAATATCCCTATCCCCCATTAGCTTTTCAAACTAACATTAACTTATGTCAAACTGTCATTATTCGCATTCATGCACAGGCCAAGGAGGCAAAGAGCTAGAACAGCCAAGGACCCATCTCCCTCTGTCATCTTGCAAGACGCAACCAAAACAATTTACTTTAAAAGAATTATTGTTATGGGCTATCCATTGATATCTCTACTCATTGCTATAATTGATGTAGCGACTGATCCTATTAAAAAGCAAATCCTTATTCAAGCTTCGGTAAGGGCGGAGCAAGATAAAAGATTAAAAGAGGGGTCAAAAATATTTACATAATAAAATAAGACTAAAATAAAATTTTAAGGGATGACTAAACTAAAATTTACATATAAGTTACATGTAAAAAATTAAAATTAGATAATAAAATAAGGCTAAAATAAAATTTTAAGGGATGACTAAACTAAAATTTACATATAAGTTACATGTAAAAAATTAAAATTAGGGTGGCCATTGCCTCCCTTGGCTACAATGTAGCTCCGCCCCTGAGCTTCGGGCCAATATAGAAACTTTCTTGACACCTATCTCTCCAAATCTACTAAATTCCTGCCGCAACTAAACATTCTCTGCCTTTGAGAATTTGCTTGAACCAAGTAGCGAACTCTGCCGATGCATTATGCACAAGAACGACTAATTCTTTGGCTTTAACACAATCACGGAAGCAGTGAGAGATTGTCTCAGGAGAAAACACGCAGCGAGTACAAGAATTATTAGTAGCAAAAATTTTTGAAGTACCAAAACTCATTGGTGGGAACTGCATCATGAAGAACCAACCAAAACAACAATATTACAATATTATCTTTTCCGAAATAAACATCTTTCATAACTAGCACCAATTATCATTTTCATCCAAATGAAATTTTCTTCTAGCAAGCCACTGATATTCACTTTTAGTGTTTTAGATAGCCGAAGAAGAAAGGTTCCAAAACCAACCTGGTCCATTTGGGCTTGGTCCAGGAACAGGCAAGCTCCATAGGGACAATTTTACATGATCAGGGAGGGGAGAATAAAGATTATTGAAGCTCTAACTGCCATTTTGAATTACATCTTCAATAGAGAGGTTAATGTCCATAATATGGACATAGGGATTGATATCCGCTAGCTTCCCTAAAGGGGACTGTTCTGAGGGTTACCTGAAACTGTAGGTCTACCATGGACGAGATCTTCTGTACTGGTCGGCGCTGTTGTGTCTGACTTGTTGGACTTGGTGGCGATGCTGATTCTTCGTCACCGGAGGATGGTGGTACCTGCAAGGGACTCCAATGCTTAAGTTAGCAAGGGTATTAAGCAGACTTTTAGTAGAATCAGAGTATGAGTTATACCTGAGTGCTCCAGTATATTTATAATGGTGTGGAGTGACCTTTCTGGAGATAAGATAGTTATCTTATCTTATCTTTGAGTAGAGTTATCTTCATCTTTAAGGGAACCATCCTTATCTTCCTAGACTTGGGTTGCCTTTGGACTTGGATCGTGTTCCTCTATTTAGGCCATTTTTGGGCTCCTCTGGTGCTTTGGCCGAACTCTTTGAGAAGAGGTCGGATAATCCTGATCTGAAGAGGTCGGTCGACTTGTCGTCAATCAACCCGGGTCATACAGCTCGACCCAGGACATGAACAATGCCCCTGCTCGAGCGTGGTCTTTCCTTTGAGGTTGTGTCCTTTCAGACTTTTAACCTCTTCTTAGAGAAGCCGAACTCGAGCATTCTTTGTTGGGCCCGTTTATAGAACTCCTATTAGTGGCTTTGAATGCGGAATGTTTCTTTTTATTTATTGCGCGCGTTTTGCACTTTCTTGGAAACGTGCGAGGGTTTAAAAACCCATTAACTTCTCCCTTCGCCGTTTCTTTTGCCTCCCACTTTCTCATTTCATTTTGAATTTCACCAGAGCTTCCCTTTTCCATTTCTCTTTTTCTTGCTTGTTGTAACTTCTCCCTTTCTTTTTGCCCCTCTGTTTCATCTGTGACTCTTCGTTTCTCTTGCCCCCAAGTTTTCACGTCTTCGTGCTCTCCTTGCTTTTGGAAGTGATCGTTGGTGTGGGCTCGCCATTTGCTTCTGTCTTTATTGCCTTCTTACTTTACAGGTTGGTCCTTTTTTCTTCTTCTTTCTTTCCGCGTTATTTCATGCTTGAAAAGTTTTGATCTTGCTTGGTTTTGTGTTAGAAAGCTTGAATCTTTTCTGTGTTTGTTGTGCATCTGTGTGCTCTGAGGGTTTCTTTGATGAATCGTTATTTTGTTAGAGAAGGATCTTGATCTTCTTCATTTTGTAGCTTGAAGTAGTGAACCTGTTTGATTCTGAAAAAGGTTGCGTCTTTGATGATTTCCACTTTGCATGTTTGATGTTGATAATTCCTTTTGCTGATAAACTCTTTGATTCGTCGATTTTGATGACTTTTTGATTCGTGACTTTCTTTTCAGAGTGTTGCTTTGTTGAAAAAGGGTTATTTTCTTGTTGAGAGATGTCGAGGCGTAGACTTGTAGATTTTTCCTGAGTCTTTACTCTGTTACTGCCTCCAAATGATGTCCCTGGACCTTGGTGTGAGTCCTGAGGTCTCCTTTCACTGTTGTATGCTTTAGTCTGAGTTGTATCCATATTTGTCCGAGCTGGTTTTTTTTATTTGGCCGAGTTGTTTTGGTTAGTAACCCATTTTTCCTTTTTCTTACTGTAGGACTAGATGACCCATGTCTTCTCACAAAAATATTATCGAGACATCCTCCAAGGTCCCCGAGGGCATGTCTGACTGGCTGGACTCCCTTGTCCTTATGTGCGTTTCGGTGGTTAACTCTGAATACTGGGCGGAGCTTAGAAAACATCACCGGATCTGTAGTAGTAGGGATCAAGAGAAGAACTACGAGTTGGTAGCACCTGACTCTGACGAGAGGGTTTGCTTTCCTTCTCTGATCCAGGGGGAACACCCCTTCTTTTATGCTTATGATTACTTTTTTAGCCAAATGAACATTACCCTTCCTTTTACCTCTTTCGAGACCGATTTGCTGTGGTCATGTAATGTAGCTCCGTCCCAGCTTCATCCGAACTCCTGGGGCTTTATTAAGATCTTTCAGCTGCTGTGCCAAGAATTGGATGTCAAGCCTTCTCAAACTCTCTTTCTTTATCTCTTTGTTTTGACCAAACCTGGGACTTCCAAAAAGAAAGCTTCTTGGATATCTTTCCGGTATGCCCAAGGAAAGAAAGTTTTTTCTATGTATGACGAGTCCTTTAGGGACTTTAAGAACTACTTTTTTAAAGTCCGAGCTGTTGAGGGAGCTCGACCATTTTTCTTAGAGTCGAATAATGAACCTGCCTTCCCCTTATGCTAGCAAAAGAATGTTGTGGTGTCTAGATATTTGTGGGAGATGCTTGATGAGGTCGAGCAGGCTTTTGTAAGTGTGTTGGAGGAGATTTGAGGACAACCTCCCATCTCAACACAAAGAAATTCTTAGGGGACCCCTCCCTTCTCCGAGCTGAGCTGGGTAGTGGTCGACTTCTTTTTTCTTTGATTTGTTTACTTGCTTTTGTTTCTTTTCTTCCAGTTTTGTAACTTGGTTTTTGCTTTATTTTTCAGAGATGGCTAAGAATAATGCTTCAATGAAGGCTTTTAAGAAGGCAAGGAAAGCTACAGCTGCCCAGAACATCTCGGCCAAGGCTGCTGGGGAAGGATCTTCTCAGGTCCCTCCTAAGAAGCCGATCTTGAGCACTTCTAGGCCGAGGAGGGTGATCTCTATTCTTCAAGTCCATTTGGTTGATCCTCTCCAAACTTCTGCTGCTATCTCTTCTCCCACTGCCGGCCCTCTTCCAAAAAGACAGAGGATTGTTGAACCTTTTGACCTTGATGCCCCTGACTTTGATGCTGTGGGGTTTGTTGACCATCAAATCACCCCTTATGGCTGACTTCCTATGAACGACGTGTCCATTCTTTACCAACTGGATTTCATCACCCGGAGTAGTGTTAAGATGGCACATATAGGTGCAGCCTTGTTCCAAACTGCTCAGGATATCCCGATTCAAGCAACAAAGTCTTTGATGGAGGAGGCCAAGTCGGAATTTGATAGGATTAAAGGGTTGAAGGAGGAGCTTGAGAAAAAGGTGGCAAAGTTGGAGAAGGAGTTGGAAGGTGAGAAGACTCGGGCTACTGTTGCGGTAGCTTCTGCAAATCTGGCTGAGGAGATGGCGCCGAAGCAAAAGGAGGGCTATATCCGGACTTATAGTGAGATGATAGAGCTTAAGGAGAGGTTGGAATCTGCTCGATCTGATTATGCTGAGCTCCAGGGCCATTGATAAACCACTATTTTATGGTTTATATTGTGTTTAATTGAGTGGTTTTTATCAAATTCTTGCCCACTTATTCATATAATTTGCATGATTTTACAATTTCTTCCAAGTTTAGTTCTATGGTTGAAAACTTGCTTCCTAGAGATCTTTTAATTACATATTTTAATTCTCTTTTATACTATTCGATGCTGTGATCTGTGTGTTAAGTGTTTCAGGCTTCATAGGACAGGAATGGCTTAGAGAATGAAGAGAAAACTTGCAAAAAGGGAAGGAACACAAGAAATTAAGGAGATGATTAGTGAGAAGCGACGCGGACGCATAGCTCACGCGACCGTGCGCAATAGAGGAAATCGCAGTGATGCGCTTGCGTGCCTGACGCGAACGCGTGGATTGGAAGCTGCACAAATGACACGCACGTGTGGACGACGCGTACGCGTGACATGCGCGATCTGCAGAAATTACAGAATACGCTGAAGATGATTTTGGGCCGCGTTTTGACCCAAATTTCGGCCCAAAAACACATATTAAAGTCAGGAAACATGCAGAGACTCGAGAACAATTCAAAAACAAAATTCATTATTCATATAATTTTAGGTTTTAGATGTAGTTTTCTAGAGAGAGAGGCTCTCTCCTCTCTCTTAGTTCTTAGTTTTTATGATTTAGGATTTCTTCGTCTTTTCAATTCCAGGTTTAATGTTCCTTTAATTTCTCTTCTACTTTTAATTATTCTATTACTTTAGTTTGTTTATTTTCCAATTTGGTTTATGGATTCCTATGTTTAATTTGATTTTCTATTTAATACACATTGAGGTATTTCAGATCTATGATTGCTTTCTTTTATTTATTATATAAATAATTTGGATTTTTCCCCTTTTGGCTTTGGTTGAGTAATTGGTGACACTTGAGTTATCAAACTCAGCTGATGATTGAAAATTGGAATTTGCTTATTGATTTGGATCCCTCTAAAGCTAGTCTTTCCATAGGAGTTGACTAGGACTTGAGGAATCAAATTGATTAGTCCACTTGACTTTTCTTTATTTAGTAAGGGTTAACTAAGTGGGAGCAATAAACAATTCTCATCACCACTGATAAGAATAACTAGGATGGGATTTCCAGTTCTTATACCTTGCCAAGAGTTTTTCTAATTATTAATTTATTTTTCTTGCCATTTAAATTACTTGTTCCTTATTTCAAAAACCCAAAAATATACTTTTTTCCATAACCAATAATAAATCATATTTCCCTGCAATTCCATGAGAGACGACCCAAGGTTTCAATACTTCGGTTATAAATTTTATTGGGTTTTGTTACTTGTGACAACCAAACTTTTGTACGAAAGGATTCTCTGTTGGTTTAGAAACTATACTTACAACGTGATTATTTTTGTGAAATTCTATACCATCAATTAATCCGCTCGTCAAAATGGCGCCGTTGCCGGGGAGTTGCAAACGTGTGCCTTATTATTGGTTATTGTAAATATTTTTCAAAAAAAAGTAAGTGAATAAGGGGATAAAATTACCCCAATGTTAAGCTTTAATAAAGATCAATGCACATGTGATAAAAGTAAAGAAATAGCAAAAATTTGGTACATGAGTATGGGAATTATACAAAAGTGGGAATTATGGGTGGCTAGGTGTGATTTTTAGAATTAAATAGAGTATGTGTGTGTGTTAGGTAAGAGCTTAGGTTAGTCAAAGATTCATATTATAGCTCACTTGGCCATACATGTATCATTACCTTTAGCTCAGCCCCATTACAACCCTGAAAAGACCTCATGATATTTGCATTGGTATGCTAAATATTTGTTGATTGGTTAGATGAAGAACAAGGTTTAGAAAGCATGACTAGGGAAGAGAAGAGTGATTGACCCTAGACACTTGAGAGTTAGAGTGATATACACTACCAGTAAGGGTCCAGTGCTTGATTCTATGTTTCCTACTTTCATGAGCTATCTTCTTACAAGTTTACTTGTTTTTTATTGTACGATTTGAATTAGTGGAATTTGGTTTGTATTTTTCTTGAAGAACTTGTTTGCTTTTAACCAAGTAACATCTTAGCATGTAGTTGCATTCACATTCATAGGTTTCATTGCATGAGTCTTGCTTTTTCCCTACTCATTTATTTTATCTCCTTAAGCTAAGCATGAGGACATGCTAATGTTTAAGTGTGGAGAGGTTGATAAACCACTATTTTATGGTTTATACTGTGTTTAATTGAGTGGTTTTTATCAAATTCTTGCCCACTTATTCATATGATTTGCATGATTTTATATTTCCTTCCTAGTTTAGTTCTATGGTTGAAAACTTTCTTCCTAGAGATCTTTTAATTACGTATTTTAATTCTCCTTTATACCATTTGATGCCATGATCTCTGTGTTAAGTGTTTCAGGCTTCATAGGGCAGGGATGGCTTAGAGAATGGAGAGGAAGCTTGCAAACAGGGAAGGAACACAAGAAATTAAGGAGATGACCAGCGAAAAGTGACGCGGACGCATGGTTCACGCGACCGCGCGCAATAGAGGAAATCGCAGTGACGCGCTCGCGTGCCTGACGCAAATGCGTGGATTGAAAGCTGCACGAATGACACGCACGTGTGGACGACGCGTACGCGTGACATGCGCGATCAGCAGAAATTATAGAATATGCTGAAGATGATTTTGGGCCGCGTTCTGACCCAGATTTCGGCCCAGAAACACAGATTAAAGTCAGGGAACATGCAGAGACTTGAGAACAATTCAAACACAACATTCATTATTCACATAATTTTAGATTTTAGATGTAGTTTTCTAGAGAGAGAGGCTCTCTCCTCTCTCTTAGTTCTTAGTTTTTAGGATTTAGGATTTCTTCGTCTTTTCAATTCCAGGTTCAATGTTCCTTTAATTTCTCTTCTACTTTTAATTATTCTATTACTTTAGTTTGTTTATTTTCCAATTTGGTTTATGGATTCCTATGTTTAATTTGATTTTCTATTTAATACACATTGTGGTATTTCAGATCTATGATTGCTTTCTTTTATTTATTATATAAATAATTTGGATTTTTTTCCTTTTGGCTTTGGTTGAGTAATTGGTGACACTTGAGTTATCAAACTCAGCTGATGATTGAAAATTGGTATTTGCTTATTGATTTGGATCCCTCTAAAGCTAGTCTTTCCATAGGAGTTGACTAGGACTTGAGGAATCAAATTGATTAGTCCACTTGACTTTCCTTTATTTAGTAAGGGTTAACTAAGCGGGAGCAATAAACAATTCTCATCACCACTGATAAGGATAACTAGGATGGGATTTCCAATTCTCATACCTTTCCAAGAGCTTTTCTAATTATTAATTTATTTTTCTTTCCATTTAAATTACTTGTTCCTTATTTCAAAAACCCAAAAATATACCTTTTTCCATAACCAATAATAAATCATACTTCCCTGCAATTCCATGAGAGACGACCCGAGGTTTCAATACTTCGGTTATAAATTTTATTGGGTTTTGTTACTTGTGACAACCAAACTTTTGTACGAAAGGATTCTCTGTTGGTTTAGAAACTATACTTACAGCGTGATTATTTTTGTGAAATTCTATACCATCAATTAATCCGCTCGTCATCTTTCTCGTGGGCAGTGTGACTTCTACCTATGAGAATTTGAAGTATCAGGTCCGAGTTCTTACTCCCGAGCTCGACCTGTCTCTCTTCAGTTCGGATAATATTGTGGAAAATGGGAAGATCATCCTTGCCTTGGATGAAGATGATGATGATGCAGATCCACCTCTTGCACCATCCACCAAGAATTCTGTTGCCCCGACATCCCCAGCTCCTGTATCTGAGGTTGGTCGTCCTGATTCTGATCCTGATGTTCAGATTCTGACTCAATCGGATGGAACAGTTGATGCCATCCCTCTTGCGACTCGTCCTCCTTCACCTCGGGATGCCGCCACTGAGGAACCTTTGAATCCTTTGTAATTTCTGTTTTGGTATTTTGTGGCCCGGTTTATGGGTCCTTGAAATTCTGGATTTTTATAACTTGTAGTTCTTTTGAAATTTTGGTTGCTTTTGTTAGCAACTTTGTTGTGAAAAATAAATGCTTTTGAGCTCTTGAGGTCCTTTTTCAGGTGGCCTTCTTGAGTCTTTATAGTAGCTTTTGCTTTTCTTCTTGATGTGTTTGTTTGCAATTTTTCCAGAACTCTCCAAAAATCTTAAGAGTGCTGGAGCTTTCTGCTGTCCGACCACTTTTTGATTGCCTTTGTGTTTGTTTATTTCCTGCTTTGGTTGAAGTGACCTTTTGAGGCTAGCCTTGTTCGATTGTTCTTCTTAGCATTCTCATAGAACACTTGTGAATTGATTTTGGGTGAGGTCGTGGCTTTCTTTGGGTCGAGCTGTATCCCTTCAAGCGCACGCCTTCTGTCGGTCGACTCTTTTCATTGAGTATTTCGAGTTATTTCTAGTAATCCATTTTTAGTTGGACCTCACCGGGTCTCTTTTTATGGATTTACTTTTTATAACTCTGTCGCTTTTGATCGGCTTGGGCCGACTTCTTCATGTCGGTCCTTTCTAAGTTATTTCTAGTAATCCACTTTTGATAAGGGCTGATCAGGCCTCTTTCTATGGATTACTGTTTATAACTTTGTCGCTTTGATTAGTTGGCTCCGACTTCTTCATGTCAGTCCGTCCTAAGTTATTTTTAGCGATCCATTTTTTCTCAGACCTCGTCAGGCCTCTTTCTATGGATCACTTTTTATAACTTTTTTTGTCGCTTTAGTCAATTGGTCTGACTTATTCATGTCGGTCCGGCACAAGGTCGATTGGTCCAACTTCTTCATGTCAGTCCGTCTCAAGTTATTTCTAGTAATCCATTTTTTAGTCAGGGTTGGCCAGGCCTCAGCTTATGGATTATTTTTTATAACTTTGTCGATTTTGTCACGATCGGACGGTGAATTTGATCTTCACCTTGCCAACCTGTAGCTTTGTCTTGATCGAGCAGTGAATTTGGTTTTCACTTTTTGCCTATCTTTGTTGAAATTAGACGATGAATTTGGTTTTCATCGTGGTCGAGCGGTGAATTTGGTGCCTCGTTAAAAAACCTTTTCAGGAAAAAGAGTGCACCTTTGGCCTAAGATCCTTTATTACTTCCTAACTATAATACCTTTTAGGTTGCAAGCGTGCCATGACCTTGGTAGCTCTCACCCCTCGAGTTCGGACACCCTGTAGTAGCCTTTTCCCAGTACCTCTGTGACTCGGTAGTGTCCTTTCCAGTTAGCCGACAATTTTCCCTCTCCAAGTCGACTTGTTCCGATATCATTTCAGATTAGGATGAGGTTGTTATTGACAAAATTTTGTTGTACTACCTTTCGATTGTATCTTAAGGCCATTCGACATTTTAATGCCTCCTCCCTGATCCGAGCTCTTTCTCGGATTTCTAGAAGTAAGTCGAGCTCTTCTTTTTGAAGTTGAGAGTTGGCCTCTTCACTATAGAGGATCATTCTGGGAGATCCTTCTTCGACTTCACTGGGATCGTTGCCTCCATTCGTAAGCTAGTCGGAAAGGTGATTCCCTGGTCGTGGAGTGTGGGGTTGTCCGATATGTCCATAGGACTTGTGGGAGCTCTTCAGTCCAGGCTCCCTTTGCATCTTGTAATCTCCATTTTAGCCCGGCTAATATGACTTTATTGGTGGCTTCTGCCTGTCCATTAGCCTAAGGGTGTTCTACGGACGTGAATTGGTGCTTTATGTTTAAGTTGGCCACCAATTTTCTAAACCCTGCGTCTGTGAATTGAGTGCCATTGTCTGTGGTAATGGAATAAGGAACCCCAAACCTTATGACAATGTTTCTATATAGGAATTTTTGACTTCTTTGAGCAGTGGCATTAGCTAGGGGCTCTGCTTCAATCCATTTTGTGAAATAGTCTACCCTTACGATGAGGAACTTGACTTGTCCTAATCCTTGAAGGAAGGGTCTGAGGAGGTCAAGTCCCCATTTTGCAAATGTCCAGGGTGAGGTTACGCTGATGAGTTCCTCTGGTGGGGCGATGTGAAAATTAGCATGTTTCTGACATAGTGGACATGTCTTTATGAAATCTGTTATTTCCTTTTGTAAGGTCGGCCAAAAGAATCTGGATCGGAGTATTTTTTGGCGAGAGCTCGTGCTCCGAGATGGTTGCCGCAGATGCCACTATACTTCTTCTAAAACCTCTTTTGTGTTAGAGGTCGGCATACATTTTAATAGGGGTGTCAAAATTTCTCTCTTGTATAGGATGTTGTTTATGATGGTGTAGTACTGTGCCTCTCGTTTTAATCTCTTCGCCTCCTTCTTATCTGTAGGGAGTATCTCTGATTTAAGGTAGCCGATTATGGGAGTCATCCATCCTTGATCCTGACTTGCTATAGCTAGGACTTTTTCTTCTTCCAAAATTGATGGGTTCTGCAGTATTTCCTGGATGAGGCTCCTGTTATTGCCCCCTGGTTTGGTGCTGGTTAGTTTTGAGAGTGCATCAGCTCGAGCATTCTGTTACCAAGGTATGTAGCGGATCTCATATTCCCCGAGCTGTCCGAGCTGCTCCTTGGTTTTATCCAAGTATTTTTTCATGGTTGGGTCCTTAGCTTGGTAGCTTCCTGCTATTTGTGAGGTGACTACCTGTGAGTCACTGAAGATGATAAGCTTTTGAGCTCCAACCTCCTTAGCCAGCTTCAAACCAGCTAGTAGTGCCTTGTATTTGGCCTGGTTGTTTAAAGCAGGGAACTCGAATTTGAGGGAGAGTTCGATTTGGGTTCCCTGATCACTTTTTATTATCACCCCTGTGCCACTCCCGATTTTGTTTGAAGAGCCATCTACGTAGAGATTCTATTCTGTGGGAGTTCCTAGAGTGTCAGTGTACTCAGCAATGAAGTCGGCCAAATATTGGGACATGATGGCCGTCCGAGTTTCGTATTGAAGATCGAACTCAGATAGCTCGACTGCCCATTGTAGAATTCTTCCAGCTAAGTCTGTTTTCTGGAGAATGCTTTTCATAGGCTAATTAGTCCAAACCTTGATGGTGTGAGCTTGAAAGTAGGGGCGAAGTCATCGAGAAGTTAGTATGAGGACGTAGGCGAACTTCTCTATCTTTTGATAGTTCAGTTCTGCCCCCTGTAGAGCTTTGCTGACGAAGTAGATGGGTTGTTGCCCAGTTTCGTCTTCTCTGACCGGTGCTGATGCTATTGCCCGACTTTCTACTACGAGGTACAATACAAGTGGTTCTCCTTCCCGTGGTCGAGTTAGAATAGGTGGTTGTCCCAGGAACCTTTTAAAATCCTTGAAAGCTTGTTCGCACTCAGCTGTCCATTAAAACCTCTTTCCTTTCCTTAGGGTGGTATAGAAGGGGAGAGATCTTATGGCTGATCCAGCTAGAAACCTAGACAAGGCTGCCAGTCTCCCGTTGAGTTATTGTACCTCTTTGACACAGGTCAGACTCTTTATGTCAAGTATGGGCCGGCATTTGTCCGGATTCGCCTCAATTCCCGGTTGTGTTAACATGAAACCGAGGAATTTGCCCGCTTCTACTACGAAGGTGCATTTTGTGGGATTAGTCGCATGCCATGCTCTCTTATGGTGTTGAACACTTTGGTGAGGTTGGACAGTAATGATTTATCACTTTGTGTTTTCACCATGTCGTCCATATATACCTCCATGAGTTTTCCGATACAGTCTGCAAAGACTTTGTTCATTAATCTTTGGTAAGTAGCTCCTGCGTTTTTGAGTCCGAATGGCATGACGACGTAACAATAATTTGCTTTGGGGGGTCAAGAATGAGGTCTTCTCTTGATTAGGGGATACATGGGGATTTGATTATATCCCGAATAAGCGTCCATGAAAAAGAGGTACTTGTATCCAGAGGAGGCATCTACTAGAGCGTCGATACTTGGGAGTGGATAGGGATCCTTTGGGCAGGCTTTGTTGAGATCAGTGTAGACGGTGCACATCCGCCACTTCCCATTTGACTTTTTCAGTAAAACAACATTGGCTAGCCATAATAGGTACTTGACCTCTCTTATGAACCCTGCCTACAGTAGAGCCTGCACTTGTTCTTCCACAGCTTGGGATCTTTCTGGTCTGAGCTTCCTACACTTCTGCTGTACTAGTCGAGATCCTGTGTATATTGCTAGCTTGTGGCATATTAATTTGGGGTCTATGCCCGGCATGTCTGTGACTTTCGAAGCAAAGAGGTCGGCATTATCCCTTAGGAACTGTATTAGGGGGCCTTTTGTGTCTTATTTCAAAGTTACCCTAATGTTTGTTGTTTTGTTCGGGGTGTCTCTGATCTGGACCTCTTCGATTTCACCCTCAAGTTGTGGGCGAAGTTCTTCCCGACCTCAAACTCCCCCGAGCTCGGTGGTGTGGATTTCTTCCCCTTTGCCTCTGAGGTTCAGACTTTCATTGTAACAACATTGCGCTGTTTTCTTATCTCCTTTTATCGTAGCAATCCTTTCTTGAGTTGGGAATTTCATGCATAGATGTGGAGTTGAAACTACTGTTGCGAGCTGATTCAATGTTGTCCGACCTATTAGGGCATTGCACGCTGAGCTTACATCGACTACAGTGTAGTCTATGTTGAGTGTCCTTGATCGGGTTCCTTTTTTGAAGGTTGTGTGTAGTGAGATGTATCCCAGCGGTTGGATTGGATTGTCTCCTAGTCCAAACAAGCTGTTTGGATATGCTCTGAGTTCTTTCTCTTGTAGGCCGAGTTTATCGAAAGCCAGTTTAAACAAGATGTCCGCGGAACTTCCTTGGTCCACCAGTGTGTAGTGGAGGTTAGCATTGACCAATATGACAGTGATGACCATAGGATCGTCGTGTCCTGGGATGATGCCTGCCGCGTCCTCTTGGGTGAAAGTAATAGTAGGGAGGTCGGGTGATCCTTCTCCTCCCTCGACATGATATATTTCTTTAAGGTGCCTTTTGTGAGATGATTTTGAGATCCCCCTCCTGCAAATCCTCCGTTTATCATGTAAATGTGCCTCTCCGGGGTGCGAGGTGGTCGCTCTCCTCGTCCGACCTCTTCGTCCCTTCTTCTTTTTCGGGGCTCATCCGAGTTGTTGGCTAAATACTGATCTAGTCGTCCTTCTCTTACCAATTTCTCAATAACATTTTTTAAGTCAAAACACTCATTGGTAGGATGTCCATAGATTCGGTGATATTCATAGTATTCTGTCCAATTTCCTCCTCCTTTCTTGCTTTTGAGTGGACGAGGTGGTGGGATTTTCTCGGTATGGCATACTTCTCGGTAAACATCCACAAGAGACACCCAAAGGGGGGTGTAGTTGTTGTATTTTTTAGGTTTCTTGCCGTATTAATCTTCTTTTTTCTTGGATTCTTTATCCTTATCCCGGGAGGAGTAGGAGAATCCAGATTTTGAGGTCTCTCCTAGTCGAGAGTTTTCCTCCATGTTAATGTACTTTTTTGCTCGTTCCTGCACTTCATTCAGAGATGTTGGATGTTTCTTTGATATAGAGTGACTAAAGGGTCCTCTCGCATGCCATTGATGAGACCCATAATGGCTGCTTCTGTTGGTAGACTTTGTATGTCCAGGCATGCTTTTGTTGAATCTTTCCATGTAGCTTCAAAGACTCTCCCGATCTCCTTGCTTGATTCCTAATAGGCTCGGAGCGTGTTTGGCTTTGTCCTTCTGTGTGGAGAATCTAGCAAGAAACTTTTTGGCTAAGTCATCAAATCTTGTGATGGATCTAGGAGGCAGAGTGTCGAACCACTTAATTGTTGTCTTTCTTAAGGTAGTCGGGAAGGCTTTGCAACGAATAGCGTTTGAGGCGTCGGTGAGATACATTCTGCTTCTGAAATTGCTGAGGTGATGGCTTGGATCTGATGTGCCGTCGTACAAGGTCATATCAGGAGCTTTGAAATCCTTTGGGACTTTGGCCTTCATGATCTCGTTAGTGAATGGGTCTTGATCTTTCTGGGGGCTATCTTCATGACTGGATTGAGTAGTCTTGGTTTTGAGTTCGGCTTCGAGCTTTAGGAGCTTGTCCTCTATCTCTCGGCGTCGCCTAGTTTCCCTCCGAAGGTCTCTCTCGGCTTCCCGTTGATGTTCAACCTCTTTTTCGAGCTGTCTGAGGCGATCTTGTTGAGCTTAAATTGCCTCCATGATTTCTGTACTTGGCCAATTCTTATCTTTATTTGGTTGAGATGCATCTTTGGGTGTGGCGTCCGTGTTCTTATGCGGTGTCCTGTTCTCTAGATCAGAGTCGTGGTCGTTGTCAAGGTTGTCTGCCATGATGAGGGGATAACTTCCAGGTTTTTCAGCAACGGCGCCAATGTTCCGAGGGTTACCTAAAATTGTAGGTTGATCTCGGACGAGATCTTCTGTACTGGTCGGCGTTATTGTGTCCGACTTGTTGGACTTGGTGGTGGTGCTGATCCTTCGTCACCAGAGGGTGGTGGTACCTACAAGGGACTTCGATGCTTAAGTTAGCAAGGGTATTAAGCAAGTTTTTAGTAGAATCAGAGTATGAGTTATACCTGGGTGCTCCAGTGTATTTATAATGGTGTGGAGTGACCTTTCTGGAGATAAGATAGTTATCTTATCCTATCTTTGAGTGGAGTTATCTTCATCTTTAAGGAAACCGCCCTTATCTTCCTAGGCTTGGGCTGCCTTTGGACTTGGGTCATGTTCCTCTATTTGGACCCTTTTTGGGCTCCTCTGGTGCTTTGGCTGAACTCTTTGAGAAGAGGTCAGATAATCCTGACCTGAAGAGGTCGATCGACTTGTCGTCAATCAGCCCGGGTCATACAGCTCGACCCAGGGCATGAACAGGGACCAAATGTCAAATCACAAGGACTATTGATTATCACATAGCACCATTCAAAGCCATCTTACAAGTGGTTATAAGCTTTAGTCTCCACTCGTAGTCTCGAAGCCCTTGTCATGAATAGCATACTTCTTAGATAGAAGATGGACCCAAATCTTGTCACTGCAGTGAAGAATTTGCCAGATAAGTTTTCCTAGAAAAGTAATATTCACACAATGAGAATCTCTTACTCCTAAGCCTTCATATTTTTTCAGGGTCACAACCTTCTCCCACTTCATAAGAGATAAGCCCCTCCTAACCCCTTGCTCCTTCTAAAAGAATTGTCTCATCATTGAATTAATTTTTTCGCATGCATACGTCGGAAAGTAAGAGACTTGCATTTTATAAATCGGAATCAAGGACAAAGTCGAATTAACCAAACACAACTTCCTTACCTTGTTGAGGAGCTGACCCTTCCTATTGGCAAGCCAGCCATGAATTGTATCTATGACCTCTTGAACAATTTTTTTAAACTGCTCTTTCATGACCAATATTTATTCCCAAATACTTACCCAAATTTTGGGTAAACTGGATATAAGAAATCCCTACCAGAACCTCTTTTCTTCTCTAAGGAATATGCTTAGAATAAAAAGTTTTAGACTTAGACAAGTTGACCTTTAAACTAGAAGCTTTGGTGAAAAGATCAAGAGTTTGCGTAACAGTAACAACCTGGCCCTAGTTGCCTTACAGAAAAGGAGAAGATCATCAGCAAACATAAGATGAGAAATTCTAGGGCCTCCCTTGGAGATAGCGACAGGGAACCAAGATCCATTAGACACAAAATAGGAAATATAGCAAGCCAGCCGTTCCATACACAAGACAAACAGATAAGGAGACAATGGATCACCTTGTTGGAGCCGTCTATGAGGATTAAAATTCTGAAGCCTCTCACCATTCCATAAGATTGAGAGAGATGAAGAGAAAACACATCTCATGATCAAAGTAATGATACTACTAGAAAAACCAAAGCGATGAAGTGAATGTTGAAGAAATATCCAATCAACTTTATCATAAGCCTTTTAAAGGTCTATTTTAAACGCAATAGTTCCTTTTTTTTGCTTAGTTTTCTACATGAAGTGAATAATCTCTTGAGCAATAATAATATTCTCACTTGTCTCTCTTCCTGGTATGAACCCACCCTAAAGTGGGCCAATCACTTCTGTAAGAAAGGGACAAAAGCGATTAACTAACACTTTGGTAATAATTTTATAAATAACATTGCATAAGCTTATAGGTCGAAAATCCTTTATCACTATAGGGCTATCCACTTTTGGAATGAGCACAATAAGCATTTCAAAAATAGATGCATCCAAAACCTCTCCAAAGAAAGCTCTGCAAATAATCATCCAAACATCCTTACCAACAAGATCCCAATATTCCTTGAAAATGTAGCCTGAAACCCATCCAGTCCAGAAGATTTGAAAGAACCCATCTCCATAACTGCACATTTCACTTCCTTGAAAGAGATTGGCTTGTTAAGGGACTCACACGGTTCATGACTAAGTTGGGGGAGTGGAACATTCTCAAGACAATCAAGATCTATCTCTTCCCTTGAGTAAAAAAGTCTCTGAAAAAAAAATTGTTGGCTTCATCCTTAAACACATCCACATTATTGGACCAAGTGCCATCCTCAAACATAAGACTATGAATTTTATTCCTCTTTCATATGATAATAGTTTAAAGATGAAAGAAGGTAATGTTTCTGTCCCCAAATCTTACCTACTTCTCTCTTAATTTCTGATACCAAAAAACTCCTCCTTTAGTAGAATAACATTTAATTTTGTTGAAGCTGAGATTCTTCTTCCTTAAGATGGGGTCGTCAAAAATTCTCTAAGGCTAACTGCATTCTATTAATCTAACCTTCAATCTCCATTTTTTTTGACAAATATTACCATAGACCTCAGAATTAAATCTTTGAGTATTCTTTTTAACAGTCGAGAGACTTTTAGAGACATTCGATGATCCAGAATTCCAAGCCTTATGGACCAACTCATGGAACAAAGAGTGAGTAGTCCATGTAGCTTGAAACCTAAAGGGACGATTCCCTTTCTACTTGGCACCATCTGGACAACACTTGATAAGAAGGGGAGAGTGATTTGAGTAGTATCTACTTAGAATTTCACAAAAAGCTTAGGGAACAACAAGCGCCATTCCCTATTAGTAAAACCCCAGTCCATTTATTTTGCTATATCAAGGCCTTCTCTAACTTTTTTATTCCAAAAAAATCTCCTCCCTTTAGTTTCCATGTCCATCAGACACAATCATCAATGGCAAAAGCAAAAACCTACGCTCTATGAGCATGAAAGGGCCCTCCCTTAACTTCATTCGAAGATATCACTTCATTGAAGTTTCCTAAGACTAACAAAGGGCTAGAAATATTAGTAGCCATTCTGCCAAAATAATCCTAAAGGGTCGGTCGATACTGAACCTGGGGATGGACATAAACCACACTACACATCCACACATAGGGACCTTTAATCACTTCAAAAGTAACATAGTGATCAGTGATATTCACAATTTTACTCTGACCTCAGGATTTTTCTATTAAAATCCAAATGCCACCACTTTGGCCTGTAATATCAGAGATGGCAACATTATAATAACTTAGATTATCCCAAAAAGATTTCATCTTTTCAAAGATAATATGGGTTTCAAGAACAATAAACAAAAAAGGGTGAAATTTTTTTCACAATTTTCTTAAAATGAACACGAGCTAAACTCCCCTGACACTCCTCTCACATTCAATGATATGATACTAAAATTATCCATAACATCAAAAATTAAGAAGGGGTGATAATCACATTACTTGAATTAGAACCCCATACCCAGCTCTTCTAGGACCTCCTTCCCTTTTCCCTCTTCGAGAGTAACAATTTCTTCTGACTTCACTGACGCCTCTTCTCGTTACAAGATTTTGATATCTTGCGACAAATTTTGGAGGAAAATTGGTTGGAGGTATTTCCTGGTCATGTTCCGAGAAGGGGTTTCATGCTTAGTCTCACTTGGTCCTACTTCAACGTCACTGTAATTAGAATGATTAGGAGCTTTCCCAGTGGTAACCTTTGTAAAACGCCCAGGCCTAGAAACTTTCGAAGGACCATAATTTTGTCTTTCTGGCCATATTCATCACGAAGCCAGGCTTCCTAGAAATGGACTTACTATCACTAGGACGAGACACCTTTTTGTAAGGCTTCTTTGTACCATATTTATTTTTTCCTTTTTTCTTAACTACCTTGGTCCATTCTTCCTCAACTTCCACATGCCTATTTGCATGTTCCTCGTCTATTTTTCCATGGACCAAATTAGGAGAAGAATCCCCTTTTCCATTTTTTTGGTAATGGGAGAATATTTTTCATAATTGGCATTTTTCTGTCCATTCCCTTCTTCGACAATAGTAGTGCTTGGATTTCGAAACTCCGGTCCCTTTTTGCTACAATATTGGTCAATTTCTTAATACAGTCAGTTGCAACGTGCCCAAAGCATCTACGTGCATCACAAATGAGTTTCAGATGCTCATACTCCACTCGATAGACCACATCATCCACCTTGATCTCGTCAATTACTAGTAAACCCAAGTCTACCTGCACATAGGGTTTTGCAAATTTTTCCTTTTCGTGTCCTTAATCACAACGTCCACTCTGATCAAATTTCCAATCGCCGCTGCAATCCTTCTCATGAAATTTTTATGGTAGTACAAAGTCTTCTGGCCAGTGAATTAGATCCAAACAAGTGCAGAGCCAAATGACTCCTCTGTTGGACGAAAATCAAAGGACCACGGTTTGACTACTAGATAAAAACCATTGATCATCCAAGGTCCTCCAAGAAGAACCTTCTCTGGATCCTCCATCAGATCATATTTGACAAGAAAATATTCATTCCTCACGTTTAAGATTTCATAGCCACCCTTAAGCCTCCAGATGAACCTTAGTCTATAAGACAAGATCGTATAACTGACCCGTTTGCCGAGTACTTTAACAACTGTAGTGTTCTTGTAAAGCTCCGCCAGTACCTTCCTAGCCTCGTCAGAGGACTCTACCATAGGTCTGAATGCCCCACCTTGCCTTCCAATAACCATTGCCAACCAGTCCCCTCTAAGGCTCCAACAACTCTTGAAGGATCAAAGATTTTGATGCATGAGAATCTTAAGCACTTTTTATTAGCATTTCTTATAGAAAAGTTATGACTTTTGCTTGGTAATGATATAATTTTTAAGGCTATTCTATTAGTACTTTATTTTTCTTGGTTTCATGATTGTTGTAGGAAAATGTTAGGAAAAGAGAAGCAAAATCATAAGGATGAACCAAGAATTAAAGACAAGTGCAGAGAGAATTCGTGGATGCTGTCAACCCTGACCTCTTCATACTCCAACAAGCATAAAATGAGATATAGATGTCCAAATGACACGGTTCTAGTGGCATTAGAAATCCAACTTTTAGAGCTTTTTAACAATATATAATAGTCTATGTATGGTTAATCTTTGGACTCATGGTGCTAAACACCGTGAAAGTGGCGCTAAATGCTAGTTTGCGTCCCAGCACCACTACCCTTCGAGAGTCTTGGTGCTAAACGCCAGGAAACTGGAGCTAAACGCCAAATGGGCAGCAAGGAGTCACGAACTGCATAAGAAGTAACACTAAATGCCAGCACTGCCCAAGCTCTAGTGGTGCTAAATGCCAGTACAACCCAAGCCCATAAAAACCTGATTTTACAGCACCATTTCTGATTCCTCTCCTGGACCTCTTTCATTTTTCATTCTTTTAGTTTTAGGTTTTACACATTAGATTAGGATTTCAATTTTTTTACACTTTGGGCAACTAAACCTTCATGATAAGGTCAGAAACTCTATTTATTTTGATGGATTAATATTATTGTTCTTCTATTTTGATTAATATATTAATTTTTATTTAAGAATTGAGTTTTGTTCTTCATCCTAAGGATTAGAGTGTATTGAAAAATAATTCTAATATGAATTGAATTCCTCTGAATTTTGGAAAATTTAATCTTTAGAATTAAGCTTGAGACTCTTTCTCATACTTCTTTAATTATCTGGAACTAATTTGATAAGTGACATATAATCAGGTTTCTTTTGGGTTCTTCTGAATTGTGTGGCCTTTAAACCAGAAATTGTATTTAACCTCTTAGCACAATTAATTGATCAATGAAATGATGGTTGATTAGGTTAGGAGAAATTGAATTGCCAAAGGATTTGGGTTCAATTACCTAGGGTTTGCCATGAATTATATCTTTGTATGATCAAAGTAGATAGTAATAATTATTAATCCTAAAATTTAAATATCTCTGATACTTTAATTATCTTTATCATATTACTTTCTTAACAAATTTTAGTTTGTTCTTGTTTAATTTTCTGTTTTTATGTTATTTACTATTGAAATCCTTATTTGTAATTGTCTGACTAGAATAATCAATTGACCATTACTTGCTTAATCTATTAATCCACGTGAAAACGATAACCCACACTTGTGGTATTACTTGAAACGATCTGGTGCACTTGCCAGTAGTTTGTGGTTTGTAAAATTCACATCAGGCTTCGGTGCTGCCTTACCCACCACTGTCCCTGAATGAAACCTTAATGACAAAATCTTCTTGCTTGTTTGATTTCCCTTCCCCTGGCCTCCTCGGCCTACTTCAGCCTTCCCAGTGCCTTCTACACCCTTGCGACCTACTTCTAATGCCTCTTTCCTCTCGTCCTGCGCTACTATTTTGTCACTCTGCGCTGCCGCTCTCTTTACCCAATTTTCACCCTCTCTCATCGTAACTCGTTGATTTAGCAAGTATGGTAATGCTAGTTGCCAACAATTTTATTGTAAAATGAAAAAAGAATTAATTAGTTTTATTTAAATATAATATAAAATTAAAAGAAAATATCGGCCAGCTAAAATTTCTCATCAAGAAAATGGTCTTAACACTTTGTCAGTTCAGTTTGACGTGTTTGTTTCTGATACATTAATTTGCATTCTCAACAGAATTTGGGCAAATTTCCCATACATAGGTTAGTAAAAAGCTTGTACATGCTTTCCATAAAAACAAAAGTAAAGTCACAATTAAATCTTCAAAGATTTTGTCTTCAAATTAATTAGCCATTAAAAAAAGGTTGCTTTAGTGTACAGATATAACTTCATACAGATATACAGATATTCCTTCTTTTTGTATCTCCTATTCACATGTGTTGCCTTCCTTTTGTAGAATGGAGCAGGCTGTCAGCAATTTATAGATGCTCATGGGAGGGTCAGCTAAGCTGAGTTGCTAGCATGAATTCAAATAGAATCTCATTGTGTTAGGTTTCATTGGTATGATGCCAGCTTCAAGAGTCGGACCTTATTGGTCATTGGGAGTGGTTTCCAAAAAAAATAGATGAAACACAAGTAGGTTGGGTCTTTAGCTCACTCTTCTCCTCTCATAAAAGGAAACCATAGCTTCCTCCACCACGAACATTGCTGCTAGTCTTCTCATCGTAGCTGCCAGTGGCTGGCACTTGATATCTTCGTCTGTTTGTAGTGGTCAAGCTCCTCTCCTCACTCACCAATCTCCAGCTTCTTCATCGTAGTCATTGTGCGAAATTGTGATCACTACAACTCAAATAATCCCCGGTAATGAATCCAAAGACTTGGTGTTCAATACCATGGCATAAACACAACTTCGCACAACTAACCAGCAAGTGTACTGGGTCGTCCAAGTAATAAACCTTACGCGAGTAAGGGTCGATCCCACAGAGATTGTTGGTATGAAGCAAGCTATGGTCACCTTGTAAATCTTAGTCAGGCAAACTCAAATGGTTATGAATGATGAATAAAACATAAAGATAAAGATAGAGATACTTATGCAATTCATTGGTGGGAATTTCAGATAAGCGTATGGAGATGCTGTGTCCCTTCCGTCTCTCTGCTTTCCTACTGTCTTCATCAAATCCTTCTTACTCCTTTCCATGGCAAGCTGTATGTAGGGTTTCACTGTTGTCAATGGCTACCTCCCATCCTCTCAGTGAAAATGTTCAACGCACCCTGTCACGGCACGACTAATCATCTGTCGGTTCTCAATCAGGTTGGAATAGAATCCAGTGATTCTTTTGT
>NC_029781.3:78191330-78192520 GCF_000817695.3 Arachis duranensis | reverse complement strand
GGTGAGAATGATGATGAGTGTCACGGATCATCACATTCATCAAGTTGAAGAACAAGTGATATCTTGGAACAAGAATAAGCCAAATTGAATAGAAGAACAATAGTAATTGCATTAATACTCGAGGTACAGCAGAGCTCCACACCTTAATCTATGGTGTGTAGAAACTCCACCGTTGAAAATACATAAGAACAAGGTCTAGGCATGGCCAAGAGGCCAGCCTCCAAACGTGATCTAAAGATCTAAAAATGATCCAAAGATGAAAATACAATAGCAAAAGGTCTTATTTATAAAGAACTAGTAGCCTAAGGTTTACAAAGATGAGTAAATGACATAAAAATTCACTTCCGGGCCCACTTGGTGTGTGCTTGGGCTGAGCATTGAAGCATTTTCGTGTAGAGACTCTTCTTGGAGTTAAACGCCAGCTTTCATGCCAGTTTGGGCGTTTAACTCCTATCCTTGTGCCAGTTTCGGCGTTTAACGCTGGGAATTCTGATAGTGACTTTGAACGCCGATTTGGGCCATCAAATCTTGGCCAAAGTATGGACTATTATATATTTCTGGAAAGCCCAGAATGTCTACTTTCCAACGCCGTTGAGAGCGCGCAAATTGGGTTTCTATAGCTCCAGAAAATCCACTTCGAGTGTAGGGAGGTCAGAATCCAACAGCATCTGCAGTCCTTTTTAGTCTCTGAATCAGATTTTTGCTCAAGTCCCTCAATTTCAGCCAGAAAATACCCGAAATCACAGAAAAACACACAAATTCATAGTAAAGTCCAAAAAAGTGAATTTTAACTAAAAAATAATAAAAATATACTAAAAACTAACTAGAACATACTAAAAACATACTAAAAATAATGCCAAAAAGCGTATAAATTATCCGCTAATATACTAAAAACATACTAAAAACAATGCCAAAAAGCGTATAAATTATCCGCTCATCACAACATCAAACTTAAGTTGTTGCTTGTCCTCAAGCAACTGAAAATCAAATAAGATAAAAAGAAGTGAATATACAATGAATTCCAAAAACATCTATGAAGATCAGTATTAATTAGATGAGCGGGGCTTTCAGCTTTTTGCCTCTGAATAGTTTTGGCATCTCACTCTATCCTTTGAAATTCAGAATGATTGACTTCTTTAGGAACTCAGAATCCAGATAGTGTCATTGATTCTCCTAGTTAAGTATGATAA
>NC_029781.3:78187965-78191267 GCF_000817695.3 Arachis duranensis | reverse complement strand
ATACATACATGCCACAGACACATAATTGGGTGAACCTTTTCAGATTGTGACTCAACTTTGCTAGAGTCCCCAATTAGAGATGTCCAGGGTTCTTAAGCACACTCTTTTTGCCTTGGATCACAACTTTATTCATTTCTTTTTCTCTTTTTTTTTCTTTTCTCCCTCTTTTTTTTTCGTTTTTCTCCTTCTCAAGAAAGGTGATGGATTCATAGGACATTCATAACTTTAAGGTATAGACACTAAGACACTAATGATCACAAGACACAAACACAGATAAACATAAGCATAATTTTTGAAAAACAGGAAACTAAAGAACAAGGAAATTAAAGAACGGGTCCACCTTAGTGATGGCGGCTTGTTCTTCCTCTTGAAGATCCTATGGAGTGCTTGAGCTCCTCAATGTCTCTTCCTTGCCTTTGTTGCTCCCCTCTCATGATTCTTTGATCTTCTCTTATTTCATGGAGGAGGATGGAATGTTCTTGGTGCTCCACCCTTAGTTGTCCCATGTTGGAACTCAATTCTCCTAGGGAGGTGTTTAGTTGCTCCCAATAGTTTTGTGGAGGAAAGTGCATCCCCTGAGGCATCTCAGGAATTTGATGATGAGAGGGGTCTCTTGTTTGCTCCATCCTTTTCTTAGTGATGGGCTTGTCCTCATCAATGGGGATGTCTCCCTCTATGTCAACTCCAACTGAATAACAGAGGTGACAAATGAGATGAGGAAAGGCTAACCTTGCCAAGGTAGAGGACTTGTCTGCCACCTTATAAAGTTCTTGGGATATCACCTCATGAACTTCTATTTCTTCTCCAATCATGATGCTATGAATCATGATAGCCTGATCTATAGTAACTTCGGACCGGTTGCTAGTGGGAATGATTGAGCGTTGGATAAACTCCAACCATCCCCTAGCCACAGGCTTGAGGTTAAGTCTACCTAGTTGGTAAGGCTTGCCTTGTAAATCCCTTCTCTACTGCCGAACCATAGTGAGCCAATTCTTTGGGTCCGGGTTCACACTTTGATCATGATTCTTGGTGATCCATGCATTGGCATAGAACTCTTGAACCATTAAGATTCCGACTTGTTGAATGGGGTTGGTGAGAACTTCCCAACCTCTTCTTCGGATCTCATGTCTTGAGTTTGAAAGGGACCTCAGGGATCACCTTCTTCAAGGCCACAACTTCATAGAAGTGGTCTTGATGCACCCTTGAGATGAATCTTTCTATCTCCCATGACTCGGAGGTGGAAACTTTTGCCTTCCCTTTCCTCTTTCTAGAGATTTTTCCAACCTTGGATGCCATAAATGGTTTTGGGAAAACAAAAAGAAATGCTTTTACCACACCAAACTTAAAAGGTTTGCTTGTCCTCGAGCAAAAGAAGAAAGAAGAGAGTAGAAGAAGAAGAAATGAAGGAGAAGGAAATGGCTTTGTGGTTCGGCCAAAGGGGGAGAAGTAGTGTTTAGGTTGTGTGAAAATGAAGGAGTGAAGAGGGGTTTATATAGGAGGGGAGAGAGGGGTAGGGTTCGGTCATGTATAGGTGGGTTTGGGTGGGAAAGTGGTTTGAATTTGAAAGGTGAGGTAGGTGGGGTTTTTATGAAGGATGGATGTGAGTGGTGAAGAGAAAGATGGGATTTGATAGGTGAAGGGTTTTTGGGGAAGAGGTATTGAAGTGATTGGTGAATTGGTGAAGAAGAGAGAGAGTGGTGGGGTAGGTGGGGATCCTGTGGGGTCCACAGATCCTGAGGTGTCAAGGAAAAGTGATCCCTGCACGAAGTGGCGAGCAAAATTGCTCTTTGTGCCAATTCTGGCGTTAAACGCTGGGCTGGTGCCCATTTCTGGCGTTTAACGCCAACTTCTTGACCTTTACTGGCATTTAACGCCAGTCTGGTGCCCTTTTCTGGCGTTAAACGCCCAGAATGGTGCCAGACTGGGCGTTAAACGCCCATCTGCTAGCCTTACTGGCGTTTAAACGCCAGCAAGATCTTCCTCCAGGGTGTGTTATTTTTCTTTCTGTTTTTCATTCTGTTTTTGCTTTTTCAATTGATTTTGTTACTTGCCCCTTTCTGGCGTTAAACGCCCAGAATGGTGCCAGACTGGGCGTTAAACGCCCATCTGCTAGCCTTACTGGCGTTTAAACGCCAGCAAGATCTTCCTCCAGGGTGTGCTGTTTTTCTTTTTGTTTTTCATTCTGTTTTTGCTTTTTCAATTGATTTTGTTACTTCTCATGATCATCAACCTACAGAAAACATAAAATAACAAAGGAAAATAGATAAAATATAATAAGATTGGGTTGCCTCCCAATAAGCGCTTCTTTAATGTCAGTAGCTTGATAGTGGGCTCTCATGGAGCCTCACAGATACTCAAAGCAATGTTGGAACTTCCCAACACCAAACTTAGAGTTTGAATGTGGGGGTTCAACACCAAACTTAGAATTTGGTTGTGGCCTCCCAACACCAAACTTAAAGTTTGACTGTGGGGGCTCTGTTTGACTCTGTTTTGAGAGAAGCTCTCCATGCTTCCGTTCCATGGTTACAGAAGGGTAACCTTGAGTCTTATAGTTTGCACTGTCTGTAAACCACGAAGCTTCCTGAATAGCAAATAATTGCTCATCCGGAAAGGTTTCAGAACTTGAATGATCAATTCTCCTCTATCAACATCAATCACAGCCTTTGCTGTGGCTAGGAAGGGTCTGCCAAGGATGATGGATTCATCTATGCACTTCCCAGTCTCTAGGACTATGAAATCAGCAGGGATGTAATGGTCCTCAATCTTTACTAGAACATCCTCTACAAGTCCATAAGCTTGTTTTCTTGAATTGTCTGCCATCTCTAGTGAGATTTTTGCAGCTTGCACCTCAAAGATCCCTAGCTTCTCCATTACAGAGAGAGGCATGAGGTTTACACTTGACCCCAGGTCACACAAGGCCTTCTTGAAGGTCATGGTGCCTACGGTACAAGGTATTAAAAACTTCCCAGGATCCTGTCTCTTTTGAGGCAGTTTCTGCCTAGACAAGTCATCCAGTTCTTTGGTGAGCAAAGGGGGTTCATCCTCCCAAGTCTCATTACCAAATAACTTGTCATTTAGCTTCATGATTGCTCCAAGGTATTTAGCAACTTGCTCTTTAGTGACATACTCATCCTCTTCAGAGGAAGAATAATCATTAGAGCTCATGAATGGCAGAAGTAAATTCAATGGAATCTCTATGGTCTCAGTGGGGGCCTCAGATTCCCATGCTTCCTCATTAGGGAACTCATTGGAGGCCAGTGGACGTCCATTGAGGTCTTCCTCAGTGGCGTTCACTGCCTCTC
>NC_029781.3:78187517-78187808 GCF_000817695.3 Arachis duranensis | reverse complement strand
TTGTGCCTCCAAATTTCTAATGGAGGACCTTGTTTCAGTCATGAAACTTTGAGTGGTTTTGATTAGATCAGAGACCATGGTTGCTAAGTCAGGGGTATTCTGCTTAGAACTCTCTGTCTGTTGCTGAGAAGATGATGGAAAAGGCTTGCCATTGCTAAACCTGTTTCTTCCACCATTATTGTTGTTGAAACCTTGTTGAGGTCTCTGTTGATCCTTCCATAAAAGATTTGGATGATTTCTCCATGAAGGATTATAGGTGTTTCCATAGGGTTCTCCCATGTAATTCACCTT
>NC_029781.3:78187134-78187385 GCF_000817695.3 Arachis duranensis | reverse complement strand
AAAATACCTATGATGCTCCATTCAGAAAGCATGTCAGAGGGACACTTTTTGATTAATTGTTTGTATCTTTCCCAGGCTTCATAGAGGGATTCTCCTTCCTTCTGTCTGAAGGTTTGGACTTCCACTCTAAGCTTACTCAATTTTTGAGGTGGAAAGAACTTTGCCAAAAAGGCATTGACTAGCTTTTTCCAAGAGTTCAGGCTTTCTTTAGGTTGTGAGTCCAACCATGTCCTAGCTCTGTCTCTTATAGC
>NC_029781.3:78186168-78186887 GCF_000817695.3 Arachis duranensis | reverse complement strand
CTTCTCCCATAGAAGTCGGGAGTAGGTGCAGTAAAGTCACCCAGCACCTTCCTTGCATTGTTGGCATTGTTGTTGTTTTCGGCTGCCATGGATTCTTCTTCTTTGAATATTTCTGTTAGGTCCTCTACAGATAATTGTGCCTTAGTTTTTCTTAGCTTTCACTTCAAGGTCCTTTCAGGTTCAGGATCAGCCTCAACAAGAATGCTTTTGTCTTTGCTCTTGCTCATTTGAAAGAGAAGAGAACAAGAAAATATGGAATCCTCTATGTCACAGTATAGAGATTCCTTGAGGTGTCAGAGGAAAAGAAAAATGGAGGGAAGAGTTAGAAAATTCGAACTTATCAAGAAAGATGGAGTTCGAATTGTGCATTAAGGAATAGTGTTAGTCCATAAATGGAAGGATGTGAGAAGAGGGGAAGAAATTTTCGAAAATAATTTAAAAAGATTTTAAAAACATTTTGAAAAACTTCAATTGATTTTCGAAAACCAAGATTGAAAAGATATCAAGTAATTTTTGAAAAAGATTTTGAAATAAGAAATTAAAAAGATATGATTGAAAACTATTTTGAAAAAGATGTGATTAGGAAGATATGATTGGTTTTAAAAAGATGTGATTGAGAAGATATGATTTGAAAAACATTTTAAAAAGATTTGATTTTAAAAATTAATAACTTGGCTAACAAGAAAAGATATGATTCAAACATTAAACCTTTCTCAACA
>NC_029781.3:78175374-78184409 GCF_000817695.3 Arachis duranensis | reverse complement strand
GTTCATAGGTGAGAATGATGATGAGTGTCACGGATCATCACATTCATCAAGTTGAGGAACAAGTGATATCTTAGAACAAGAATAAGCCGAATTGAATAGAAGAACAATAGTAATTGCATTAATACTCGAGGTACAGCAGAGCTCCACACCTTAATCTATGGTGTGTAGAAACTCCACCGTTGAAAATACATAAGAACAAGGTCTAGGCATGGCCGAATGGCCAGCCTCCCAATGATCTAAGAACTAGATGTCCAGAGATGAAAAATACAATAGTAAAAGGTCCAACTTATAGAGAACTAGTAGCCTAGGGTGTACAGAGATGAGTAAAAGATATAAAAATCCTCTTCCGGGCCCACTTGGTGTGTGCTTGGGCTGAGCATTGAAGCATTTTCGTGTAGAGACTTCTCTTGGAGTTAAACGCCAGCTTTTGTGCCAGTTTGGGCGTTTAACTCCCATTCTTGTGCCAGTTACGGCGTTTAACGCCAGGCAGTTTTGAGCTGATTTGGAACGCCCGTTTGGGCCATCAAATCTTAGAAAAAGTATGGACTATTATACATTGCTGGAAAGCCCAGATGTCTACTTTCCAACGCCGTTGAGAGCGTGCCAATTGGGCTTCTGTAGCTCCAGAAAATCCACTTCGAGTGCAGGGAGGTCAGAATCCAACAGCATCTGCAGTCCTTTTTAGTCTCTGAATCAGATTTTTGCTCAAGTCCCTCAATTTCAGCCAGAAAATACTTGAAATCACAGAAAAACACACAAATTCATAGTAAAGTCCAGAAAAGTGAATTTTAACTAAAAACTAATAAAAATATACTAAAAACATACTAAAAATAATGCCAAAAAGCATATAAATTATCCGCTCATCACCTACCGTCCCTCATTGTGCTCGTCATCTGCCGTGCTTGTAACTTGAAGGTAAGAGCTGCTCTACCCATTGAATAATTAGCTTTGGCTCTGGTAACTAAATTTTTTACACCAAACCCTTGTTTCGGTATTGTCCTTGTTTGCTTTTCATTTTTGACATTTTATTTTGTTGTGATTTGACATAGTATTTTGGGTGGGGTTTTAAACGAGTTAGAATTTTGATGCGAGGTATGTTACTTATTCATTGTATATTAAGAAATTTTGTGATCATTTTAGGATGAACACACTGATGTGTATATGCAACATTGGTTGTTGATGGTAGAAAATAGATAAATATTTTGTTTGAGATTGTTATTTTGCTAAACAATCATCGTTTGAGTGTTGGCTTCGAAACTTTTTCAAGTTAGATCGAGAATGAGTATTTCATTTGTTTTCTTTATTGCAAAGTTCTAGCTACTGGTATTGGCTTCGAGGTGGAAATGTCACTTTCTACTGATCTTATGGATAAGGATTAGGAAACCATGGTTTTAGTCCCACTTGGAGTTTGAGTAGCTGGGTAAAGAATAAGTCACATTATCTTCATCTATTTGTTCCACAAACTCCTTTACGAACAAATTATTAGATTATTTATTGCTTACCTACATATGTTTTAGTTCAAAATTATTAACTGCTATATATTCTGGGTTTTAAAAATTGTTATTGCTATTGGTACTACTAGCAAGCTAGGCATGAGAATGAGTATATAGTTTTTGAGAAGGCACATCCTGTTACTGCCCATTTAGGTTTTTGTCATCTTTTAGTATGAGCTTTGATGGTTCAGAGTTCTCCATGGAGATTGAAGTAACATGTTATTTTCACATATTCTATTGTAAACTAATGGTTTATTCAAAATGAAATTTTCTTTGCTTGATTTCTCTAAATATTAGAGCTATTGTACAGTTGAAGACCTGTAGCACTCTACTAAGCATGGGCACCTACATAGACACTAAACACATAGACATGCTAATTTCAAATTTTTGTTTGTTAGGGGACATGCCATATATATAAAATATAAAGAAGTTTTTAAATGATTTATAATTATATCTTCATGTTTTATTGATATTATATACATATTATTTTTTTTATTTTTTAATTATTGCCATTAAATTTTGGAAAAAGTTGTTAACCTTTTGTTAATAATTGTGCTGAGAACGTTGTTGAACTTATGATGGTGTATAGCTGATGGGTTGATTAATGCCGGTTTAGAATTTGTCAATAAAAGAATCTCATTGCAAATACAGTCTAGACCGACGAGTAACACTTAAATCAAAGTTTAATTTTGTTTGTCACAATACAAACTAATAAAAATTGAGAGTATTAGATCTCAGGTCGTCTCTCAAAGGAGTTGTAGTGAGGTATATGTGTTATAGGTTTTGAGAAACATGGGTGAGAAAGCAACTGAGAAGAATTTAAATAGCAAGAAAGTAAAGCAAATAACTAAAGATAACAAATACTAAAAAGACATGCCTTGTGAGGATTAAGAATTGAGGTTTTCTATCATAGTCATTAATAATAACATAACAATTATCAAGAGTTAATCCTACTTCGTTATCTCCAACATCAGAAGAAGATCAAATAGGTATAGTTAATCTCAATCCATAAGTAACATCAATGGAAACAAGATTAACTAACAACTCTAGATTACCAATCCAAATTGGATATTAATGACTCAAGATCACCTAATTTCCCTTTCCAAGCCAATAATGCAAAAATCTACTCTAAAACTAAAAGAGACATTTTCACAAATATTTGGAAGGCATAAAATGAAAGCATGGTAAAATAGTAAGAATTAATAAAATCTAAGACTAATAATTGCAAGATATCAATAATAACAACTCAAGCAAACATCAATAGACATGAAAATACCAAATTGCATTAAAGGAAATCAAAATTAACAAGAGTGTTCATAAACTAAAAAGTGGCACTAATGAGAAATTAACAAGAAAACTAAGAGAATTAAGTCAATTGAACAAGAAAAAGTAAAAGAAACTAAATCAAAACAAGTATCAAAACCTAAATCTAAGAGGAATTTAAACTAAAAATCCTAAATTCTAGAGAGAAGACGAAATTTCTCTCTCTAAAAAACTACCCTAAGTCAAGATCCTAAGTTACCCTAATTGCTCTTCTCTTATTCCTTCTTGAATTCATTTCGAATACTTCAAAAATGAGTCAGATTAGACTTTGGAAGGCTTGAAATTGCGACCCACATGTTGCATTAAATGAAGTAACGTGATTGCAATCGTGCGTACGCATACATGATCGAGCGTACGCACGCATGATCTATAATACCTGGTTAATTAGTGGCTAATTAACCCATAAATTAAAATATATTCTAGAAAGTGAGAAATGAGGTTTTTATAGTTTAATTTGGGAGAGAAATTTAAAATGATAATTTTGACACCAATTTTAAAGAAATCGGCACAAGATTTGGCCGAACGAGTCAAACCGAGCCAACCGGACACAAGTTTGGCCCAAGGCCCATCCGAGCTTCATTTAATTAATGAAGCTCAGCACTCTCTCTCCCTTAAACAAACACACACATGCTGGAAACAAAGAAAGGAAGAGGGGGAGATTGAAACCCTTGTTCCTATTCATCTCAATCTTCCATGGTTGATAACTTTTGATCTGGAGCTCTGATTGATGCACCATTTGCGACCACGCGACCACGACGTCAAGCTCTACAAAACTCATACAAGCATTTATGAGGTAAGCCACATTTTCTTCTTCGAATTCTCAGCCTTGATTTTTGAGTTTCTTAGGCAAAATATTGAGATTTTGAGCTCCTTTGTGTTATAGGATCAAATTAACTTGAGGAAAAGGCTTGTTCTTGCTCCCTTGATCCTTGGATAACGTAAGAAATCTCAAATTCTAGTAAGAATGTTGAATTTGAGGTATTGGGTATTGAGTTATTGTGTTTTGATGTGATATTATGCCTTAGGCTTTATGTAGATGTGTATTGGAGCTTAATTTGTGGTTTTGGAATGCTTGGAAAAGACCTTGGTGCTTGGAAATCTGTTATTGAGGCTTTGGAAACCTTGAAAGGTGAAAATCTAAGTGTTCCAGGTGGAACGGGAATCGGCCAAGGTATGGTTTCAGTTTCCTGTATCTAAAATGTAATGTGGTTGTGAAAATATAGGCTAGTGGCCCTAGGATAAGATTTGGAAATATTGAGGTGATTAATGGATGATGTGAGTTGTGTTATTATGTACGTATTTTGGTGGATTATGAAATGTTGATGTAATTGTTTAGATGATTTGAATTGAGTGGAATATATGAGTAATGGTGATAATGGTTGGTAAAACATGTGATGTTGTATAGGATATAAACTGTTGTGTTTAATTAATGGTAAGATTAAGGCTTGTGTTGGTAAGCATGATTGGGTGTATGATATTGATATGTGTATGATCATGATGATTGATAACTTGAAAAAATGCTTGGGAAGTTGAATTATGGAGTGTTGATTGTAAATTGAGAGTATTGATTTGAAAATTGGTTAAATGTGGAATCATTGGTGGGTTGATGATTGGCTGAGAGGTTGGAAATGTTTGATGTTGGAATGGTTGAGTTTGGTTGGTTTTAATTGAGTTGGTAAATGTATGTTTTGAAAATGGGGAGTTTATGAGTTTTGGTGAAAGTGAAATTTTGGTGAACTTCAACGGATCATATCCTGAGCAATTGTTTTCAGAATTTGATGATTTTTGTATCAATTGAAAGATAATTTCATAAGCTTTAAAATGGTTTAGATTTAGGTGAAATCTGAATTTTGTGGAAGGAGATATCATCGTTGAAAATTTGGGCCAAGATTTTGAATTCTGCAAATTCTGCAGAATTTGTGAGTTCTGGGTTGTATGCGCACGCACAGCCCTGTGCGTGCGCATAACCCGTGGAATCTTGAGGCCTGTGCGCACGCACAACCCTGTGCATATGCACAAGTGGAAATGGGGCTACTGCTGGGAGCGTCGGCACGCTTTGTGCGCGCACATGGCCAAGGGAGTTCTCGAGCTGTTGTGCGTACGCACACGTCAGGAATGGCACAATAGTGGTGGCGCTAGCACACATTGTGCGCGTGCTCCACCATGGAGATTTCGCCTTTTGTGCTTATTCACAGACCCATGCGTACACACACATTTAAAAATACTTTTGGGCGTGTGCACGCACACCCTGTGCATACGGACGTGGTCCAGTTCTTTTCTAAACCTTTTGTTTTCAAACTCTTCACATTCCCAACAAGCTCGTAACCTTCCAAGATGTTATTTCAGGCTTTTAAACCCCCAATTTCATCCCATAAATCTTAAATTAATATAGAATGCCTAGTGAATGAGAGTAAGCTAGGGAAGAGGGTGGCTTGTGGGTGAAGAAAGGGGATGTCATGATGAGTTATAATGAAAGATGATGATATGAGTTATTGAGGAGGATGGTGGAGTGTTGTATATGATATGGGCCGAATGGCTGAGTGTGATATGAGCCGAGAGGCTGAGTATGATATAAGTCGAATGGCTGTGTGATGATGGTTTATGGCTGAGTGTGAAATTATGAATTTAAGCTGGATGGCTGAGATGAATGTTGAGTTATGGCTGAGGATAAATACATGTGTAATTCATGAATGAATATAGTATCGAACGATGAATGGAAAGGGGTTGGATGTGAGTGTGTTTGTGGGCTTTCTCTCTGGTTGTAATGGCGACAGGGCGCAGATACCCTCTAAAGGCAACAGGGCATAGATACCCTCTAACGGCGACAGAGTGCGGATACCCTCTAATGGTAAGATGGCGACAGGGCACAGATACCCTCTAACGGCGACAAGGCACAGATACCTTCTAACGGCGACAAAGCGCATATACCCTTGATAAACCATTATTTTATGATTTATATTGTGTTTGATTGTGTGGTTTTATCAAGTCTTCACCCACTTATTCATATGATTTGCATGTATTTACAATTCCTTCCTGAAAATGTTCTATGATTGAAAACTTGCTTCCTAAAGGTCTTTTAATTGTATATTTTTAGTCTCCTTTATACCATTCGATGCCGTGATCTGTGTGTTAAGTATTTCAGGCTTCATAAGGCAGGAATGGCTTAGAGAATAGAGAGGAAGCTTGCAAAAATGAAAGAAATACTAGAAATTGAAGAGATGACCAGCGAGAAGTGACGCGGGCGCATGGCTCAGGCGATCGCGCGAAATAGAAAATCCACAGCAACACGAACGCGTACCTGACGCGAACGCGTGGATTGAAAGCTGCACGAGTGACGCGAATATGTGGATGAGGCGCACGTGTGGCACAGAAAACGCTGAGTGACGCGAACGCGTGGACGATGCGGCCGCGTGACTTGCGCGATCTGCAGATTTACAGAAGTCGCTGGCATAGATTCTGGGCCACGTTTTAACCCAGTTTTCGGCCCAGAAGCGCAGATTAGAGCCGGCGAACATGCAGAGACAAAAGAGAACATTCATTCCGTATAATTTCTAGTTTTTAGATCTGATTCTACTCCTCCTCTAGGTTTTTCATATACATTCATAATTTAGGATTTGAAGATTTTGGCTTTGGTTATTGAGAAGAGTCTACCTCCGGAACTGGTTATTCTAGTTTGTTTACCTACTTTTCATTTACTCTTCCATATTCTTAATTTGTCCAGAGTTGACATTGGATTATTTTTAGAGTTTATTAATACAAGACTATTTTTATTTTTAATTGATCTCCTTGATTTTTATTTATCATGTCTCTTTTTATTTTCCCTCTTAATTTTGTGAAGTCCATATTTATGATAATGGAGTAGTTGCCCAACTTGATTGGGAGTTGATTAAAAGGAGAACCTTGAGTTGGAATACTCAAGAGTTCAATTGTAATTGGTTCGTTGTTGGTTGACTTCTTAGTCACTAACTCTAATCCTTCCCAAGGGAGAGGATTAGGACTTGTGAATAGAAGTTGACTTTTAACTTGACTTTCCTTCATTCGTTGAGTGTTAACTAAGTATAAACAACTACTAATTATTAATTGATTTTGAGAAAATTCCAACAAGGATAGAACTTCCGATTAATCCTTTCCCGGTCAAGATTTTTATTTAAATTACATAAATTCTCTAATTTAATTTTCTGTTCATCAAACTAAAAACTATTTTGAAAAACCTCTGATTAGTAAAATAGCAAATCTTCCTGCAACTCCTTGGGAGATGACCTGGGACTCATACTCCCAGTAATTCATTTACAAAATCTGTGACAAATCTTTTTCTAAATTGACAAGTGAATTTTTGCTCGTTATGAGCTGTACTTACAACGCTATTTTTCTTAATAATTCTTAATCTGCTAATTTTCGCCAAGTCAATTTTTGGCGCCGTTCCCGGGGAGTTGCAATAGTGTGCTAATTTATTGATTGGAATTTATTTATTTGCATTTTTCTTTTTATTTTTGCTACTATGAGCTGCATGTTTCTTTCATTGAATGACGCGTTCAGTACCTGATCTAAGCTTGCCAGTATTTGATCCTGAGATTGAAAGAAATATTTTACGTATAAGACAAGCTCGGCATCGGTTAGTCCTCTCCGAGGACGAATCTGAAACATCACTTAAGGAAGAAACAAGCTTCCTTTCTACTGATTCGGTTGATTTACGTGCAGATGACATGGCAGCACCTAGGAGAGTCACTATCCAGGAGGTTGGAGCCCCTGATTTTACACTGCAACCGTATCAGGCGCATCACCCAGCGTTGGCTGTAGATTTTGAACTAAAAACTGCACTACTCAACTTGATGCCTAAGTTTCATGGCTAACCTGCTCAAGAGCCTATCAAACACCTTAGGGATTTTCAGGCAGCCTGTTCTACTGTCAGGCGTGATGGTGCAGATGAAACTTCTATTCTGTTAAAAGCCTTTCCGTTCTATCTCGAGGGAAAGGCAAGAGAGTGGTACTACGCCCACCCTAGAGCGACTGTTGCTAACTGGGACACGCTTAGAAGGGAATTCTTGGAAAAATTCTTTCCAGCTGAAGTTACTGATAGATTGAGGAAGGAAATTTCCATGATTATTCAAGGCAAATCTGAGACTCTCCACGAATATTGGGAGCACTTCAACAATCTTCTGGAAGCATGTCCCCACCACAAGATTGAGAAGTTAGTGTTGCTTGGCTACTTCACACAGGGCATGAAGCCTCAAGATAAGACCACATTGGAAGGTGGTAGCAATGGGTCTATGAAAAAGTACAAGACCACTGATGAAGCATGGCAATTGATCAGCGACTTAGCTGAATCCACTAGGAATCACAGACAGAAGCAATGCCACTCAAAAGCTGTTGCAGAGGTATCCTCTAGCAAAGATACTACTACTCTAACTCAGAGTATATGTGAAATGACCAACTTACTAAAGCAGATGTAGTTGAGTCAACAACAAGCTCAGCAAGCTCAGCCTTCTCCACCACAGCAAAGCCAATAGTTGGTTCCACAAAAAGTATGCGAGATCTATGCTGATTATAGTCATTATACCGATGAATGTCCACAGCTCCAACAGGAAGACAACACTGTGGCAGCCACTCATAAATTCTATGACCGTCCCAATCAAGGATACAATCAAGGCGGCAGCTACAACCATGGATGGCAGGAAAATTCCAACCAAGGTTGGAGAGATAATTCCAACCAGGGTTGGAGGGACAATCATAATAGAGGAGGCAGAGATAACAATGGAAACCAGAGGTGGAATAACAATAATAACTTCAGGCAGTAGAATTAGAATCAGGCCTTGGTGCACGAAATTGTGATCATCAATGGCGCCATCAACATGGTACGCACAATTGTAATCTCAACTCTTTATCACAACTTCGCACAACTAACCAGCAAGTGCACTGGGTCGTCCAAGTAATAAACCTTATGCGAGTAAGGGTCGATCCCACGGAGATTGTTGGTATGAAGCAAGCTATGGTCACCTTGTAAATCTTAGTCAGGCAGATTCAAATGGTTATGGATGATATCTTACTCCTTTCTATGGCAAGCTGTATGTAGGGTTTCACCGTTGTCAGTGGCTACCTCCCATCCTCTCAGTGAAAATGTTCTACGCACCCTGTCACGGCACGGCTAATCATCTATCAGTTCTCAATCAGGTTGGAATAGAATCCAGTGATTCTTTTGCGTCTGTCACTAACGCCCAGCCT
>NC_029781.3:78174003-78175058 GCF_000817695.3 Arachis duranensis | reverse complement strand
AACAAGAATAAGCTGAATTGAATAGAAGAACAATAGTAATTGCATTAATACTCAAGGTACAGCAGAGCTCCACACCTTAATTTATGGTGTGTAGAAACTCCACCGTTGAAAATACATAAGAACAAGGTCTAGGCATGGCCGTGAGGCCCACCCCCATGATCTAAGATAGCATAAGAATAAAGATAGCTACCAAGATGATCTAAGAACTAGACGTCCAAAGATGATAAATACAATAGCAAAAGGTCCTATTTGTAGAGAACTAATAGCTTAGGGTTTACAAGGATGAGTAAATGACATAAAAATCCACTTCCGAGCCCACTTGGTGTGTGCTTGGGCTGAGCATTGAAGCATTTTCGTGTAGAGACTTCTCTTGGAGTTAAATGCCAGCTTTTGTGCCAGTTTGGGCGTTTAACTCCCATTCTTGTGCCAGTTTCGGCGTTTAACGTGGGGCAGTTTTGAGCTGATTTGGAACGCCCGTTTGGGCCATCAAATCTTAGAAAAAGTATGGACTATTATACATTGCTGGAAAGCCCAGATGTCTACTTTCCAATGCCGTTGAGATCGCGCCAATTGGGCTTCTGTAGCTCCAGAAAATCCACTTCGAGTGCAGGGAGGTCAGAATCCAATAGCATCTGCAGTCCTTTTCAGCCTCTGAATCAGATTTTTGCTCAGGCCCCTCAATTTCAGCCAGAAAATACCTAAAATCACAGAAAAACACACAAACTCATAGTAAAGTCCAGAAAAGTGAATTTTAACTAAAAACTAATAAAAATATACTAAAAACTAATTGAAACATACTAAAAACATACTAAAAATAATGCCAAAAAGCGTACAAATTATCCACTCATCACAACACCAAACTTAAATTGTTACTTGTCCTCAAGCAACTGAAAATCAAATAAGATAAAAAGAAGAGAATATGAAATGAACTCCAAAAACATCTATGAAGATCAGTATTAATTAGATGGGCGGGGCTTTAGCTTTTTGCCTCTGAATAGTTTTGGCATCTCACTCTATCCTTTGGAATTCAGAATGATTGGCTTCTATAGGAACTT
>NC_029781.3:78173438-78173766 GCF_000817695.3 Arachis duranensis | reverse complement strand
CCCAATTAGAGGTGTCCAGGGTTCTTAAGCACACTCTTTTTGCTTTGGATCACAACTTTATTTTTTTTCTTTTCTCTCTCTCTCTCTTTTTTTCGTTTTTCTCTTTCCTTTTTTTTTGTATTCACTACTTTTTCTTGCTTCAAGAATCATTTTTATAATTTTTCAGATCCTCAATAACATGTCTCCTTTTTCATCATTCTTTCAAGAGCCAACATTCATGAACAACAAATTCTAAAGACATATGCACTGTTCAAGCATACATTCAGAAGTCAAAGTATTGCCACCACATCAAAATAATTAATCTGTTATAAAATTCAAAATTCATGCA
>NC_029781.3:78169798-78172506 GCF_000817695.3 Arachis duranensis | reverse complement strand
TTCTTCAAGGCCACAACTTCATAGAAGTGGTCTTGATGCACCCTTGAGATGAATCTCTCCATCTCCCATGACTCGGAGGTGGAAGCTTTTGCCTTCCCTTTCCTCTTTCTAGAGGTTTCTCCGACCTTGGATGCCATAAATGGTTATGGAAAAACAAAAAGCAATGCTTTTATCACACCAAACTTAAAAGGTTTTCTCGTCCTCGAGCAAAAGAAGAAAGAAGAGAGTAGAAGAAGAAATAGAGGAGATGGAGTTGGCTTTGTGGTTCGGCCAAAGGGGGAGAATTAGTGTTTAGGTTGTGTGAAAATGAAGGAGTGAAGATGGGATTATATAGGGGTGGAGAGAGGGGTAGGGTTCAGTTATGAATGGCTGGGTTTGGGAGGGAAAGTGGTTTGAATTTGAATGGTGAAGTAGGTGAGGTTTTATGAAGGATGGATGTGAGTGGTGAAGAGAATAGTGGGATTTGATAGGTGAGGGATTTTTGGGGAAGAGTGGTTGAGGTGATTGGTGAATGGGTGAAGAAGAAGAGAGAGGGTGGTGGGGTAGATGGGGATCCTGTGGGGTCCACAGATCCTGAGGTGTCAAGGAAAATTTATCCCTGCACCAAGTGGCGAGTAAAAATGCTCTCTATGCCAATTCTGGCGTTAAACGCCGGGCTGGTGCCTATTTCTGGCGTTTAACGCCAACTTCTTGCCTTTTCCTGGCGTTTAACGCCAGTCTGGTGCCCCTTTCTGGCGTTAAACGCCTAGAATGGTGCCAGACTGGGCGTTAAACACCCATTTGCTGCCCTTACTGGCGTTTAAACACCAGCAAGGTCTTCCTCTAGGGTGTGCTGTTTTTCTTTCTGTTTTTCATTCTGTTTTTCCTTTTTCAATTGATTTTGTGACTTCCCATGATCATCAACCTACAGAAAACATAAAATAACAAAGGAAAATAGATAAATAAAACATTGGGTTGCCTCCCAACAAGCGCTTCTTTATTATCAGTAGCTTGACAGTGGGCTCTCATGGAGCCTCACAGATGCTCAGAGCAATGTTGGAACCTCCTAACACCAAACTTAGAGTTTGAATGTGGGGGTTCAACACCAAACTTAGAAGTTGGTTGTGGCCTCCTAACACCAAACTTAGAGTTTGACTGTGGGGGCTCTGTTTGGCTCTGTTTTGAGAGAAGCTCTGCATGCTTCCTCTCCATGGTTACAGAGGGATATCCTTGAGCCTTAAACACAAGGGATTCTTCATTCACTTGAATGATCAATTCTCCTCTGTCAACATCAATCACAGCCCTTGCTGTGGCTAGGAAGGGTCTGCCAAGGATGATGGATTCATCCATGCACCTCCCAGTCTCTAGGACTATGAAATCAGCAGGGATGTAATGGTCTTCAACTTCTACCAGAACATCCTCTACAAGCCCATAAGCTTGTTTTCTTGAATTGTCTGCCATCTCTAGCTTGACCCTAGGTCACACAGAGCCTTCTTGAAGGTCATGGTGCCTATTGTACAAGGTATTGAGAACTTGCCAGGGTCCTGTCTCTTTTGAGGTAATCTCTGCCTAGTCAAGTTATCCAGTTCTTTGGTGAGCAAAGGGGGTTCATCCTCCCAAGTCTCATTACCAAATAACTTGTCATTTAGCTTCATGATTGCTCCAAGGTACTTGGAAACTTGCTCTTCAGTGACATCTTCATCCTCTTCAGAGGAAGAATACTCTTCAGAGCTCATGAATGGCAGAAGTAAATTCAATGGAATCTCTATGGTCTCAATGTGAGCCTCAGATTCCCATGGTTCCTCATTAGGGAACTCATTGGAGGCCAGTGAACGTCCATTGAGGCCTTCCTCAGTGGCGCTCACTGCCTCTTCCTCCTCTCCAAATTCGGACATATAGGTCATGTTAATGGCCTTGCACTCTCCTTTTGGATTCTCTTCTGTATTGCTTGGAAGAGTGCTAGGAGGGAGTTCAGTAATTTTCTTACTCAGCTGACCCACTTGTGCCTTCAAGTTTCTAATGGAGGACCTTGTTTCAGTCATGAAACTTTGAGTGGTTTTGATTATATCAGAGACCATGGTTGCTAAGTCAGAGTGGCTCTGCTTAGAATTCTCTGTCTGTTGCTGAGAAGATGATGGAAAAGGCTTGCCATTGCTAAACATGTTTCTTCCACCATTATTGTTGTTGAAACCTTGTTGAGGTCTCTGTTGATCCTTCCATGAAAGATTTGGATGATTTCTCCATGAAGTATTATAGGTGTTTCCATAGGGTTCTCCCATGTAATTCACCTCTTCCATTGAAGGGTTCTCAGGATCATAAGCTTCTTCTTCAGATGAAGCGTCCTTAGTACTGCCTAGTGTAGCTTGCATTCCAGACAGACTTTGAGAAATCATATTGACTTGCTGAGTCAATATTTTGTTCTGAGCCAATATGGCATTCAGAGTATCAATCTCAAGAACTCCTTTCTTCTGATTCGTCCCATTATTCACAAGATTCCTTTCAGAAATGTACATGAATTGGTTATTTGCAACCATTTCAATGAGTTCTTGAGCTTCTGCAGGCATCTTCTTCAGATGAAGAGAGCCTCCAGCAGAACTATCCAATGACATCTTGGATAGTTTAGACAGACCATCATAGAAGATACCTATGATGCTCCATTCAGAAAGCATGTCAGAAGGACACTTTCTGATCAATTGTTTGTATCTTTCCCAAGCTTCATAGAGGGATTC
>NC_029781.3:78168071-78169760 GCF_000817695.3 Arachis duranensis | reverse complement strand
GTCTTGACAGTGTCACAGATTTGCAAGAACTCAGCTAAAAACTGATGAGGATCTTCCAATGGAAGTCCATGGAACTTGCAATTCTATTGCATCAGAGAAACTAATTGAGGCTTAAGCTCAAAGTTGTTTGCTCCAATGGCAGGGATAGAGATGCTTCTCCCATAGAAGTCGGGAGTAGGTGCAGTAAAGTCACCCAGCACCTTCCTTGCATTGTTGGCATTGTTGTTGTTTTCGGCTGCCATGTCTTCTTCTTGTTTGAAGATTTCTGTTAGGTTCTCTACAGAGAGTTGTGCCTTAGCTTCTCTTAGCTTTCGCTTCAAGGTCCTTTCAGGTTCAGGGTCAGCCTCAACAAGAATGCTTTTGTCTTTGCTCCTGCTCATATGAAAGAGAAGAGAACAAGAAAATATGGAATCCTCTATGTCACAGTATAGAAATTCCTTGAGGTGTCAGAGGAAAAGAAAGATAGACGGAAGAGGTAGAAAATTCGAACTTATCAAGGAAAGATAGAGTTCGAATTGTACATTGAGGAATAATGTTAGTCCATAAATAGAAGGATGTGAGAAGAGGGGAAGATATTTTCGAAAATTAAGTAAAAGATTTTTAAAAACATTTTGAAAAAATACTAATTGATTTTCGAAAACCAAGGGTGGAAAAGAAATCAAGTGATTTTTGAAAAAGATTTTGAAATTAGAAATTAAAAAGATATGATTGAGAACTATTTTGAAAAAGATGTGATTTAAGAAGATATGATTGAAAAGATATAGTTTTAGAAAGACATGATTGAGAAGATATGATTTGAAAAATAATTTAAAAAGATTTGATTTTGAAAATTAATGACTTGGCTAACAAGAAAAGATATGATTCAAACATTAAACCTTTCTCAACAGAAAAGGCAACATACTTGAAATGTTGAATCAAATCATTAATTGATAGCAAGTATTTTTGAAAATGGAAAGAAATTGATTTTGAAAATATATGATTGAAAAGATATGATTTGAAAAAGATTTGATTTTGAAAAATTTTGAAAACTTGAAAAAAAATTGGCATTAAAAACAAAATCTTCCCTCTTGTGCCATCCTGGCATTAAACGCCCAGAATGGTGCACATTCTGGCGTTTAACGCCCAAAACTCACCCCTTTTGGGCGTTAAACGCCCAGCCAAGCACCCTGGCTGGCGTTTAAACGCCAGTTTTCCTTCTTCACTGGGCGTTTTCAATGCCCAGCTTTTTCTGTGTAATTCCTCTGCAGCATGTTCTGAATCTTCAATTCTCTGTATTATTGACATGAAAAGACACAAATTAAAAATTTTTTTGATTTTTAATAATGAGGAATAATCAAAATGCAACTGAAATCAAATAAACAATGCATGCAAGACACCAAACTTAGCAGTTTGTATACCATTGACACTAACAAAATGAGAATGCATATGAAAAACAACAAAACACTCAAGACAGGAGAATTTAAAGATCAGAGCAAGTAAATCATCAGGAACACCTTGAAGATCACTGAAGACACATGCATGTATGCAAGAAGAACAGAAACATGCAATTGACACCAAACTTAAAATGAGACTAGTGTCTCAATAAGAAACATAAAATATTTTTTTTATTTTTATGATTTTGTAATTTTTTTGGATTTATCGAAAATTATGTGGAAAAGAAAATAAAGATATCAAAATTCTTAATGAGAA
>NC_029781.3:78149954-78167653 GCF_000817695.3 Arachis duranensis | reverse complement strand
GTTGTCAGTGGTTACCTCCCATCCTCTCAGTGAAAATGTTCTACGCACCCTGTCACGGCACGGCTAATCATCTGTCGGTTCTCAATTAGGTTGGAATAGAATCCAGTGATTCTTTTGCGTCTGTCACTAATGCCCAGCCTTCAGGAGTTTGAAGCTCGTCACAGTCATTCAATCATTGAATCCTACTCAGAATACCATAGACAAGGTTTAGACCTTCTGGATTCTCTTGAATGCCGCCATCAATTCTAGCTTATACCACGAAGATTCCGATCAAGGGATCCAAGAGATAAACATTCAAGCCTTGTTTGCTTGTAGAACAGAAGTGGTTGTCAGGCACTCATTCATAAGTGAGAATGATGATGAGTGTCACATAATCATCACATTCATCATGTTCTTGGGTGCAAAATGAATATCTTAGAACAAGAATAAGTGAATTGAATAGAAGAACAATAGTAATTGCATTAATACTCGAAGTACAGCAGAGCTCCACACCTTAATCTATGGTGTGTAGAAACACTACCGTTGAAAATACATAAGAACAAGGTCTAGGCATGGCAGTGAGGCCCGCCCCCATGATCTAAGAGAGCATAAGAATAAAGATAGCTACCAAGATGATCTAAGAACTAGACGTCAAAAGATGATAAATACAATAGCAAAAGGTCCTATTTGTAGAGAACTAATAGCTTAGGGTTTACAAGGATGAGTAAATGACATAAAAATCCACTTCCGGGCCCACTTGGTGTGTGCTTGGGCTGAGCATTGAAGCATTTTCGTGTAGAGACTTCTCTTGGAGTTAAACGCCAGCTTTTGTGCCAGTTTGGGCGTTTAACTCCCATTCTTGTGCCAGTTCTGGCATTTAACGCCGGGCAGTTTTGAGCTGATTTGGAATGCCAGTTTGGGCCATCAAATCTTAGGCAAAGTATGGATTATTATACATTGCTGGAAAGCCCAGGATGTCTACTTTCCAACGCCGTTGAGACGCGCCAATTGGGCTTCTGTAGCTCCAGAAAATCCACTTCGAGTGCAGGGAGGTCAGAATCCAACAGCATCTGCAGTCCTTTTCAGCCTCTGAATCAGATTTTTGGTCAGGTCCCTCAATTGCCAGAAAATACCTGAAATCACAGAAAAACACACAAACTCATAGTAAAGTCAAGAAAAGTGAATTTTAACTAAAAAATAATAAAAATATACTAAAAACTAACTGAAACATACTAAAAGCAATGCCAAAAAGCGTACAAATTATCCGCTTATCAGGCCTACAGAACACCTCATCTAAGGCAGCCTCAAGCATCTCAGCAGACCCCTCAGATCACTTATCCCTCTTCATCTTCTAATGATGAGTTATTGCAATCTATTGATCGGAGACAGCAGGCCACGGAAAATAACCTTACTTCTACTCTAAATGGTCTGAACTCTACCTTGCAAGCTCTTGTCTCATAGATTGGATCACTAAATAATTCCAACAACCAGTCTTTGAGCTCCAGTGGAATCTCCTCTCAACCATTATCCAACACCAAGGTTGGCATCAATACCATTACCTTGAGGTCTGGCACCACACTGTAAGAGAGGAATCCTGGGGAACCAAGCCCGCTAGAGCACGCCCTAGCTGAGGACACGGTTGAGGTAGAGAATGTTGAAGAAGAAGATGAAGCACAAGGCATGGATGAGGCAGCAGCAGCCCAACCAAGAAACGCAGAACCCCAGCAAGCTGAAGCTGTAAGAGACGCCACTCCTATCCTATTTCCATACCTTGCTAAGAAATCCAGAAAGCAGATGGAACTTGATTCCAAAATGGTAGAAATCTTCAAAAAGGTTGAGGTAACTGTTCCCCTTTTTGATGTTATTCAACAAGTACCTAAATACACAAAGTTTCTAAAAGAATTGTGCATACATAAAGATAAAATTAATGAATTAGAAACTATTCCTTTAGGTAGTTCTATATCTGCTTTAATGGGAAATATACCTGAAAAATGTAGTGATCCAGGCCCATGTATGGTTAACTGTACCATTGGAGGTGTGATATTTTCTGACTGTATGTGTGATTTAGGAGCGTGCGTGAGTATTATGCCCTTGTCTATATATAATGCTTTAAGGCTCCCTCCCTTAAAAAGGTCGGCAGCTCGATTTCTATTAGCAGATAAAAGCATTATTACAGTGGTTGGAATTGCTGAGGATGTGCTAGTGAGCATTAAGGGGCTCACGTTTTCCATTGACTTCTATATCTTGGAGATGCCCCAAAATGACTCAGGAAAGCCTTTGTCAATCCTGCTTGGAAGACCATTTTTGAAGACTTCGAAGTTCAAGCTGGATGCCTTTTCGGGAACCTATTCTTTTGAGGTAGATGGCAGAACAGTGAGCTTCAATCTGGATGAAGCTATGAAACATCTCCCAGAAGATCACTCCATATTCCAATGTGACATCATTGATGAAATTATAGCTACAACTCACTAGGAAGAAATGGAAGAGAGTCACGTGGAGCAAAATCCAAGTGTGGGGACACCCTCTGAACATACTGAAGATTCATTACCATTTTTACCAGCCCTAGATGATCCAGAACCGAACCAAGAGCAGAAAATAGAATTAAAGCCCCTTCCTCCACACCTCAAGTATGCTTACCTTGAGGACAAGCAGAATTTTTCAGTTATCATTGCAAGGGATCTCACTTCCCAACAAGAAGAGCAACTGCTTAATGTATTGAGGACGCATAAGAAAGCAATTGGATGGAGCTTGGCGGATATAGTAGGCATCAGCCCTCAAGTTTGTGAACACATAATATTCTTAGAAGAAGGAGCAAAGCCTATCCATCAACTTCAGAGAAGATTGAATCCAACCATCTTAGAAGTTGTCAAGAAGGAAGTGACCAGACTACTTGAAGCAGATATCATTTATCCCATCTCAGATATCGAATGGGTAAGTCCAGTACAAGTGGTGCCCAAGAAGTCTGGAGTCACAACAATAAGGAATGAATAAGGAGAACTTCTGACAACCAGAGTGCAGAACGCATGGAGAGTTTACATTGACTACAAGCGTCTCAACCAAGCCACTCGCAAGGATCATTACCCCTTGCCATTCATTGATCAGATGCTTGATCGCCTGTCAGGTAAATCTCATTACTGCTTTCTAGATGGTTATACAGGTTATTTTCAAATCCATATAGCTCCTGAAGATCAGGAAAAGACTACTTTTACATGTCCTTTTGGGACTTATGCTTATAAAAGAATGCCCTTTGGCTTATGCAATGCACCAGCTACTTTCCAAAGGTGTATGATGAGTATTTTCTCTGATCTCATTGAGACCTGTATGGAAGTTTTTATGGATGACTTTAGCATATACGGTGATTCATTTAGCCTTTGCTTGGATAGTTTATCTAGAGTATTAGATAGGTGTGTTAGTTCAAACCTTGTTTTAAATTTTGAAAAGTGTCATTTTATGGTGAAACAAGGAATTGTTCTAGGACATGTCATTTCTGATACTGGTATATCTGTAGACCCAGCAAAGGTGGATGTTATTTCTAGTTTACCTTACCCCTCCTCTGTGAGGGAAGTTCGTTCGTTCCTTGGCCATGCAGGTTTTTACAGGAGATTCATTAAGGACTTCAGTAAGGTAGCACTACCCTTATCCAGACTACTGCAGAAAGACATTGAGTTCGAATTTAGTGAAGATTGCAAACAAGCGTTTGATAAGCTAAAGACCGCCCTAACTCAAGCTCCGATTGTAAGGGGACTAGACTGGAGTCAACCATTTGAAATCATGTGTGATGCCTCCAATCATGCAGTAGGAGCAGCATTAGCTCAGCATGAAGGTAACGATCGTTTTGTAATTGCTTATGCATCTAAAACTTTAGATGTTGCTCAATCTATTTACGCTACTACTGAAAAAGAGCTTCTAGATATTGTTTTTGCTTTGGATAAATTTCGAGTCTATTTACTTGGTACTAAGGTAGTAGTGTACTCAGACCATGTAGCTCTAAAGTATTTATTAGCTAAAAAGGATTCTAAACCAAGGATAATACGTTTGATGCTACTGCTGCAAGAATTTGATTTGGAAATTAAAGATAGGAGTGGTAACCAAAATTTAGTGGCAGACCACTTGAGTCGCCTTGAGCACATTAAAGATGACTCCATTCCTATCAATGATAATTTCCCGTTTGATAGCTTACAGGCAGTATCTGATGTAGTTTCTTGGTATGCACCTGTAGCTAATTATCTAGTTAGCCACACTTTTTCTCCCTATTTTACTAAACATCAGGGAAACAAGCTAAAAAGCGAGTCCAAATATTATGTATGGGATGATCCATATCTATGGAGGTGTGGTGCTGACCAGGTAATTAGACGGTATGTACCTCAATCAGAATTCCAGTCCTTTTTTAGAGGCCTGCCACTCATCTGAGAGTGGAGGACATTTTGGCCCTTAACGAACAACTAGAAAAGTTTTAGACTGTGGATTCTGGTGGCCTACTCTTTTTAAAGATGTTGCTGACCTTTGTAAATCTTGTTCTCCTTGTCAAAGATTTGGTAATATATCCCAGAGGGATGAAATGCCTCAACAAATTATGCTTTTTTGTGAAATTTTTGACGTTTGGGGCATTGACTTCATGGGTCAATTTCCAAATTCTCATGGTCACCTCTATATACTGTTAGCTGTAGATTATGTTTTTAAATGGGTGGAAGCAATTCCAACGCATACTGATGATGCTAACACTGTTGTTTCCTTTGTTAGAAACCATATTATTTGTCGCTTTGGATCACCACGAGCAATCGTGAGCGATCAAGGCACTCACTTTTGTAACAAGAGACTAACAAGATTACTGAAGATGCATGGGATAATTCATAAAGTATCAATAGCCTCTCACCCCCATACTAATGGGCAAGCAAAGGTATCTAACAGAGAGATAAAGCGCATACTACAAAAAGATAGTCAAGCCTCATAGAAAGGACTGGAGCACAAGGCTCCAAGATGCGCTTTAGGCATATCGGACAGCATACAAGACACCAATCGGGATGAGTCCTTTTCGCTTAGTTTATGGAAAGACCTGTCATCCCCTAGTTGAGTTAGAACATAAGGCCTTCTGGGCGGTAAAGGAAAGCAACATGGACTATGAGAAAGCCGGAGTTGAAAGGAAGTTGCAATTGCAAGAATTAGAGAACCTTCGCCTAGAAGCTTATGAAAACTCCAGGTTGTATAAAGAGAAGATGAAAGGTGTGCATGACAAGAACATCAAGAGAAGAGAGTTCCAACCTGGGGACTTAGTCCTCCTTTACAACTCCAGAATGCGGCTCCTGCCAGGCAAGCTGAGATCCAGATGGGACGGTCCCTATCGAGTAGAGAAAGCGGAACTATACGGAGTCTTTCACTTGAGCCATCCTTCAAGCCCTGAACTTATAAAGGTCAACGGACATTGCTTGAAGTTATTTCATGGCAAAAAGATGGCGAAAAACCAGGAGCTAGAGATCTTCCTCTTGGAGGATCCACCCACAATAGAAGACTGAGCTAGTGGAGCGTCCAACTTATGGACGTTAAAGCAAAGTGCTGGGTGGGAGACAACCCACCATGGTATGATCGTTCTTATCCCTCTCCTTAATTTCTTTTTTCAAATAACTCTTCTCAGTACTAGTGCCTATTTCTTGCATCTCATTTGCATATTGCATAAAAAAACGGGAAAATCGCATGCGACGCGCCAGCGTCGCCTACGCGTCCGCGTCACATGTGCATTGGGAAGAAAAGATAATTGAACAGAGAGTCACGCAAAAGTGTGGCTGGAGGCGTGCCTTTGGCACCGATGGATCCACGCGACCACGTCATTGACGCGTCTGCGTCATGTGCGCAATAGCCTGCCCACGCGTCCGCATCACCCACGCGAACGCGTGGCCCTGCAATTCGACGTAAAAAGGGTGTATGGCAGTAAGTTGAGCTGGCGTTGGGCTGACTCGTGCTAGACGCACAAGCCCTACCACACGTACGCGTGCCCCACGCGTCCGCGCCATTTTCAAATTTTGGCCATTCACGCGTTCGCGTCAACCTCGCAACCGCGTCACCCAAAAATTTGGCAAATTGAGTTTTCACACAGACAGTTGTGCGAACGCGAGGCTGCCCTCGCGCCACTAGCATAAATCATGTCACGCGTCCGCGTGACTGACGCGTTCGCATCACTTTCTTTAAGCGTTATCTGCGCGAACGCGTGCCCCACGCGTCCGCGTCAAATGCGCCGGACAGCTTAATCTGCCAAAGTATCTTATCTTTTTTCCCCAAATCCTACTTTTTGTTTCCCTTTCTTATTTCTTTCTTCCTCCTTCCTCCTTCCTCCTTTCTCACTTTCTACTTCCTCTTTCTCACCACCATTATGAAGGTTTTTCTTTTCTTCTTCCCTCCTTACTTTTCTATTCTTCTTCTTATTTTTATGTTTTCTTCTTCTTTTTCTTCCTACTTTCACTATCCATGTTTTCTCTTTCTTTCTTTTTCTTTTTAATGGTGTTAGAAATTTATTTGGGTCATTATTTCCTATATTTTACTTGCGGATTGTTAAAGAATTGTTTAACAATTATATATTATTTTTATAAGGTTGCTTGCATGTTCAATTTAATACTTTCTATTCTTTATTCACCATGCATGCTATGTGTTTGTGAAAACGCCCGTATGGAATTATGCACTATTTTTAGATTTTTTTAATCTACTAATCTAAATGCTTGCTTTTTACAAAAACCCTTTTTATATTTTAGTGATTAAATATAATTGTTATTACAAACAAATTCTTAGTCTGACAAACTTGGTAATTTAACTTGGACATTGAATGCTTGATCTATGCTAATCATGCCTTATGCCTTTGCCGGCATGCCAATAAACACCTTGCATTTAACTGTCCTCCCATGTACTTGCTATATTTCCACTGTTGACTTTTCACGATCTTTCCCTTTCAGGATGGCCACCAAGAAAGGCAAGGAGAAAGCTACTCCCAAATCAACAACAAGGAGAGGAACAAAAAGAGCATTAGTAGCAGAGCCATCTTCAACTGCAGTTAAGCCCTCAACAAAAAGAATTAAGAGGATTATAAAGGTCGCTGAAAAAGAGAAAGCCTTCCCAGCAAAGGACACTGCGCGATTTTCCAACCGCTACTGTGAGCAGATGTTCCCCATCCTGGCAGAAAGGAGTTACAACAACGAATACCTTCTTATCCTCCCACCCCGTATTGCTGAATTTGTTGAGCCGCGAATTGAGCGACGACACTGGGGATTCCTACAAAGACAGCCACAATAGGTTAATCTTTCATGAGTAGTTGAGTTCTACTCCAATTTCCACCTGCCAACCCTGTAGTCTGTCTATGTCCGTCAGAAGCAACTCCCCATTACAGAAGAGGCCATTCAACAAGCCTTATATCTCCCCCTGCTCCAGAAGGACTGGACGCATTTCAAGAAGCCGCACTGAAGTGCCAGACATACCAATTTGACTGGGACGCTGTTCTCAGAGTTATCACACAACCTGGTAGCAGATGGATTTTTGGATACCATCGTTCCCGGCCTAAGGGAATATCGACTTCTGCTCTTACCTTGGAGGCTCGCGTATAGGCAAAGATTATGTCCCATTATGTCTTTCTGAGTACTCATGAGTCCTCCTTCACTGTAGACATGGCTGTTCTACTATGGTGCATCCTTACAGATCAGCCTTTGAATCTACCAAGACATATCCGGAATGCCATGGGACACGTACAAATTGCAGGCAACTTACTTTTTCCTACCTTGGTCTCAGATCTTGTCTCAGCAACCAGAGTCTCCTACAAAGCTGGAGACACTAAGGCCATACTTCCACGAGATGATCAGTATGTCCCCAACAGAAAATATCTCAGGCCACCAACAACCACTACCAGCCAGTCCACAAAATAAGCTGCAGACATTCCTTCTTCAACACCACAAGCACCTTCAACAAGTCAGCTGCTCCATCAAATACTGGAGAGGTTGGATCGACAAGACCAAAAAGCGAAGTTACGAGAGCGCCATAACCAGCGCCACAACCAGCGCCGATTCAAATACCTCAAGGAGCTACTCATAGGCAACCACAGACCTGACGAGGACCCTGACACCCCGGACTCCACTTTCTTTACCAGCACAGGGAGCTATGACGGTCCCGACTGTGGAGATACTGCTACCAGCCCACCTTTGTTCCTGACAGATGGCACCGAGGATGGTGCAAAGCCTTAAGTGTGGGGAGGTCGGTCAGTACCTGACTTCTGGAGGTAATTTCTCTTCCCTAACACCAAATATTTTAGTTTTTTTTTTAGAATATGATATATTGCATAGTAATAGGTTAATTGCATGCATGTTCTACTTGATTGAAAATATAATAAGTTTCTTTTAAGACCCTATTTTTGAAAATTTTCACTAATTTAAATCAAACCCTTTATGTTAAATTTGTTTGAAGTTGTAATTGGAACATGGTTTTTGAGCTAAAGAACACACAACCTGTGAGACTTTGAGCCTAAATACATGGTTACATTATTTAACCATAAATATTTTTTCTTGTGTGTTTACTTCTTTATGATTGTAATCTGAATTCTGTTTTATCCTATATGTCCAATGTTAATGTGTTATATGCATGCATATGATTGAAGTCATTGTTTGTTAGCTCACTTATCCCAAATAAGCCTACCCTTTTAATTACCTTTGTTAGCCACTTTGAGTCGTTTTAATCCCATTTGTTCTTCATTTTACCACATTACTAGCCTTAAGAAAAAAGATAACTTAAGATAGAAATTGTGTGTTAATTTAGTATGGGAAGATTGTGGGAACAAAGGGTAATAAAGGAATGTGTCATGATAAAATAATGGAAATTTGGGTACCCACTCATGTGAAACTATAAAAGAAAATTAAAATTCTATGTGCATTGATAAGCTATGTTTATTTTCATTATAAAATAAATAAATAAATAAAATTAAAAACAAAAATAAAAATAAAAAAATAAAAAATATTTATTTTAGTAAATAAGGGGACAAAGTTACCCCAATGATAAGTTGAAGTCCAAAAATTAATGCACATGTGATAAAATTAAAATAAAGGTTGATGCATGAGTATGGAATGTGAAAAGAAAATTCTGGGTAGCTAGGTATGAAATTTAAAGTTATATAGAACATACATATATGATTAGGTGAAGGCTTGAGTTAATTAAAGATTCATTTTATAAGCTCACTTAGCCATATATACCCTTACCCTTACCTTAGCCCTATTACAACCTTGAAAAGACCTCATGATGTTTGCATTAGTACATTAAAATGTTGTTGATTGGTTAGGTGAAGAACAAAAATTTGAAAGCATGATTAGAGAAGGATAGAGTGATTACCCTATACACTAGAGAGATTAGAGTGCACACATACCATCAGTGAGGGTTTACTGCTTAATTCCATGTCCTTGCTTTCACGAGCTGTCTTCTTACAAATTTACCTGCTTTTACTGTGTGATTTGAACTAGTAGAATCTGCTCCATGTTTTGCCTTAGAGAACTTATTTATTTTTAATCAGGTAGACAAAATCATATAGTTGCATTCATTTATGTAGGTTGCATTGCATTGCATGAGTGTTACATGTCCCTATTCATTCATATTTGTCTCCTTCAACTAAGCATGAGGACATGCTAATTTTAAAGTGTGGGGAGGTTGATAAACTATTATTTTATGATTTATATTGTGTTTGATTGTGTGGTTTCATCAAGTCTTCACCCACTTATTCATAAGATTTGCATGTATTTACAATTCCTTCCTGAAAATATTCTATGATTGAAAACTTGCTTCCGAAAGGACTTTTACTTGTATATTTTTAGTCTCCTTTATACTATTCGATGCCGTGATCTATGTGTTAAGTGTTTCAGGCTTCATAGGGCAGGAATGGCTTAGAAAATGGAGAGGAAGCTTGCAAAATTGGAAGGAACACAAGAAATTGAGGAGATGACCAGCGAAAAGTGATGCGGGCGCATGGCTTAGGCGATCGCGAGAAATGGAAAAATCCACAGCGACGCAAACGCGTACTTGACGCGAATGCATGGATTAAAAGCTGCACGAGTGACACGAATGCGTGGATGACGCACACGCGTGGCACGAAAAACGCTGAGTGACGCGAACACGTGGACGACGCGACCGCATGACTTGCGCGATCTGCAAAATTATAGAAGTCGCTGTCATAGATTCTGGGCCGCGTTTTAACCCAGTTTTCGGCCCAGAAGCGCAGATTAGAAATAGGGAACATGCCAAGATGAAAGAGAACATTCATTCCGCATAATTTCTAATTTTTAGATCTGATTCTACTCCTCCTCTAGGTTTTTCATATACATTCATAATTTAGGATTTGAAGATTTTGGCTTTGGTTATTGAGAAGTGTCTACCTCCAAAACTGGTCATTCTAGTTTGTTTACCTACTTTTCATTTACTCTTCCATATTCTTAATTTGTCTAGAGTTGACATTAGATTATTTTTAGAGTTCATTAATACAAGACTATTTTTATTTTTAATTGATCTCTTTGATTATTATTTATCATGTCTCTTTTTATTTTCCCTGTTAATTTTGTGAAGTCCATATTTATGATAATGGAGTAGTTGCCCAACTTGATTGGGAGTTGATTAAAAGGAGAACATTGAGTTGGAATACTCAAGAGTTCAATTGTAATTGGTTCGTTGTTGGTTGACTTCTTAGTCACTAACTCTAATCCTTCCCAAGGGAGAGGATTAGGACTTGTGAATAGAAGTTGACTTTTAACTTGACTTTCCTTTATTCGTTGAGTGTTAACTAAGTATAAACAACTACTAATTATTAATTGATTTTGAGAAAATTCCAACAAGGATAGAACTTCCGATTAATCCTCTCCCGGTCAAGATTTTTATTTAAATTACATAAATTCTCTAATTTAATTTTCTGTTCATCAAACTAAAAACCATTTTGAAAAACCTCTGATTAGTAAAATAGCAAATCTTCCTGCAACTCGTTGGGAGATGACCTGGGACTCATACTCCCAGTAATTCATTTACAAAATCTGTGATAACTCTTTTTATAAATTGACAAGTGGATTTTTTCTGGTTAAGAGCTGTACTTGCAACGCTATTTTTCTTAATAATTCTTAATCTGCTAATTTCTGCCAAGTCAACCCTTTAATGATATTGATGCACAATAGAGAGACAGTGTCCGAGTTAGCTATTAGGACACGTCAGGTTGGCTAGTTAACTGATAGATGAGACTCATCAGCCACTAGGACAGGCATGTATCATATGCATTATATGTGACTTGTTTGGAATGCCTAATTGATTGCATCATTACTTGCTATTTGCCTAGTTAATATATTTGCTTCCTACTTGTGCATTTCTTTGTTTGATATACTTATGTTTGCATCTCAATTATTGTTGATGGTTGGGAGGTTTGCAAGATCTGGAATGGGGATTTGTAGTTAGAATGAAGACCTTTAGTTAGTTACCTGTTTTTGATTCCTATGGACTAGAATTGTTTATTCGCTTTTATTATAACTGGAAGTTCTAGGATTGCCTTCGGTTTTACCAGGACATTACATGTTAGATATTTGGGCACTGTTACCATGCTGAGAACCTCCGGTTCTCAGCCATGCGGATTTTGTGGTTTTCAGATGCAGGACGTGAGGCTCCTCGCAAAGGCATGCTGGAGACTTCCTTTTGGCGGAGATCCTTTGTCTATTGGGATTTTATTTTGATCTTATATACTTGTCTAGATACTTATATTCTCTACTGTATATATATTTTGTATCGACTCCTCTTAGAGGTTATTTTGGAGAAACAGGATTCGTATATTGTATTTTGGGCTGTCTTTTGGGAAATTCCTTTATATATGTATGTAAACTGTTATGCTCTGACCAGTTATCTTTGCAAACCGAGTCCTGGCCTTGATATATGTATTGTTGGCACTCTTCTGTGTATCTTCTCATGATAGCTTGTCCTATATCCATTTCATTTACGTCATTGATCGAAGTGTTGCGATTCTCAGCTTATCGGTTTTGTTTTACCCACTTTTCTTCAAAGGCTCCTAGTTATAAAAATTTTTGCAATACTATACGTACTATATTTTATTTTTAGAGGTCGTAATACCTCGCCACCTCTGTTTTATGACTTAAGCATAAGACTCTGTGTGGTAGGGTGTTACATTATGGTATCAGAGTAGTTCGTTCCTGTAGAGCCTAAGGGACGGACTGACTATGCTTCTGTGCATTCTCCGTGTTTATGTTTATGTTCTATTAGGATATCTAACTGATAAACATAGCATAAAGTCTATGAGTTTGCATTTGGAACTTTGAAGCGCTAGGCTTGCAATATTGAGACTGATCACCTTGATATCACTTGCTTGGTGTGGACAGGACCAGATGGCGACTCGTGGGCACGGTTGTGGTTGAGTGAAAGGTAGGAATCGAATTGAGGAACACGAGATAAGTGTAAACAACCCCGTAAACTTTATGGCAGCATTGGAAAATATGGTTGCTGCTATGCAAGCCACTGCGGCGGCTCTTGGGCAACAGCTGCGTAACAATGGCAATGGCGAAAATGAGACTCAGGGCCCAATGATGCTAGCGACCTTCTTAAAGGTTAATCTGCCAAAGTTCAAGGTAACCACCAAACCTACTGAAGCCAACACTTGGTTTCAAGTTATGGAGCGAGCTCTGCAAGTGCAGCTGGTACCGGAAGAGCAGTGCGTCGAGTTTTCTACTTATCTGCTCACCGAGGAAGCGTCGCATTGGTGGTAGAGAACCCAACGTCTCATACAGCAGGGCGATGATCCTATCACTTAGGATGCCTTCCAGGTGGAATTCTACAAGAAGTACTTTCCAAATTCCGTCCGGACGGCCAAGGAACTGGAGTTACTATAGCTGAAGTAGGGTGTGATGTCGATATCTGAATATACAGATAAGTTTAAGGAACTGTTCAGATTCTCCCACATGTGTCAAGGAGCCCCAGGAGACTTCAAGGAGTGAAAGTGCATCAAGTGTGAGGGAGGACTTCGGAGTGACATTCTGAGTTCCGTTGGACCGATGGAGATTAAGGTCTTTTCCGAACTTGTGAACAAAAGCGGTGTCGCTGAAGAATATGTGAGGAAGGCTACTGAGGTGGAGAATGACTGATAAACCACTATTTTATGGTTTATATTGTGTTTAACTGTGTGGTTTTATCATATCCTTACCCATTTATTCATTAATTTAGCATGCATTTATATTTCCTTGCTGAAATTATTACATGATTGAAAACTGCTTCCTAGAGACTTTTAATTATGCATTTTAATTCTCCTTTATTCCATTCGATGCCGTAATCTGTGTGTTAAGTGTTTCAGGCTTTATAGGACATGAATGAGTTGGAGATTGGAAAGGAAGCTAGCAAAAATGGAAGGAACACAAGAAATTGAGGAGATAACCAACGAGAAGTGACGCGGCCGCATGGCTCACGCGTTCGCGCGACAGAGGAGAAATCGCAGTGACGCGGCCACATGGCTCATGTCACCGCGCGGATTGGAAAAGCACAAGTGACGCAGAAGCGTGGACGACGCGACTGCGTGGCAGGGAAAAACGCGAATGACGCGTCCGCATGGATGACGCGATTGCGTGACGAGCGCGATCTGCATAATCTACAGAATTCGCTGGGGGCCATTTTGGACCTTATTTTGACCCAGTTCTCGGCCCAAAATAGCAGACTAGAGCCAGAGAACATGCAGAAACCAGAGAACAATTCGTTCTAGACAGTTTTAGTTTTAGATCTAGTTTTTACTCCTCCTCTAGGTTTTCTCTCTAGACATTCATAATTCTTAAGATTTTATTTTCCTACAACTTTTTGCATTGGGATATTGAGAAGAGTTATTACTTCATCAATACTTCGTCATTCTAGTTCGTTTTCTTTACTTGGCTTTACACTTCCACGTCCTTTGCTTTGTTAATTTTACCATTGGAATATTTTTAGGATTATTTAATACAAGGATTACTTTTATATTTAATTGATTATTTTTTATTTTTATTTACAATGTCTTTCCTTAATTCCTTTTCATATGTTATGAATTTTACATTCACAATGAGCGAGTAGTTCCCTAACTTGATGGGGAGTTGATTGAAAGGAACCTTGAGTTGGAAGGCTTGAAAGAAAGATTATAATTGGGTTATTGTTGGCTTGCCCTCTAGTCACTAACACCAATCTCTTTTAATTAAGTGGGTTGTAACATGTGAACGGGCATAGCATCCCAACTTGTTTGACTTTTCCTTACCTAGTAAGAGATAACTAAACATGATAACCTTTAATTATCAATTAATCTAGAGAGTAATCCAACAACAGTGGGACTTCCAACTAATCAACTCCCAGTCAAGGCTTTTATTTACATTATTCAAATTCTCCAATTTTATTTCCTGTTTACTCAACTCAAACCTTTTTTAAAAACATTTGATTAATTAAATAGAACACTTTTCTGTAACTCGTTGGGAGACGACTTGGTATTCATACTCCCAGTATTTTAATTTTAAATTTATGTGACACCTTTCTAAATTGATAAGTGGATTTCTCGTGAGTTAAGAACTATACTTGCAACGTATATATTTTAATAATTTTTTAATTCACCAATTTCTGCTCCCATCAATTTTTGGCGCCGTTGCCGGGTAGTTGCAATAGTGTGTTAATTTATTGATTGGTATTTATTTTTTATTGCAATTTTTCTTCTCATTCTATCACTATGAGTTGTACGTTTCTTTCATTAAATGACGCGTTCACTTCCTGATCCAAGCTTGCCAGTATTTAACCTTGAGATTGAAAGAACTCTTTCACATATAAGGCAAGCTAGGCATCGGTGACTCCTCTTTGAGGACGAACTGGAACCGTCATCTAAGGAAGAAACAAGCTCCCTCTCTACTGATCCAGTTCATTTATGTGTAGGTGACATGGCAGCGCCTAGAAGAGTCACTATCCAGGAGGAATGAGCCCTTGATTTTACGCTCCAACCATTCCAGGTGCACCACCCAGTAGTAGCTGTAGATTTTGAAATAAAGTCTTCACTACTCAACTTGATGCCCATGTTTCATGGCTTACCTGCTCAAGAGCCTATCAAGCATCTTAGGGATTTCCAGACCGCTTGTTCTACTGTTAAGTGTGATGGCACTGATGAAATCTCTATTCTATTGAAAGCCTTCCCATTTTCTCTGGAGGGAAAGGCAAGAGAGTGGTACTACACTCAACCCGGAGCAACTGTTTCCAACTGGGATGCACTTAGGAGAGAGTTTCTGGATAAATTCTTTCCAGCTGAAGTTGCCGATAAGCTGAGGAAGGACATGTCTATGATCGTTCAGGATGAATCTGAGACCCTCTATGAATACTTGGAGTGCTTCAATACTCTTCGAGATGCATGTCCCCATCATATGATTGACAAGATAATGTTGCTCGGTTACTTTACACAGGGTTTAAAATCTCAAGATAGGACCACACTGGAAGGTGCTAGCAATGGTTCTATGAAAAAGTACAAGACTACGGAAGAAGCATAGCAATTGATCAGCGACTTAGTTGACTCTACTAGAAATCATAGGCAGAGAAAAAGTCGGTCAAGAGCTGTTGCAGAGGTATCCACTAGTAAAGAGACTGCTGCTATAGCCCAGAGCTTATGTGAAATGACTAACTTGCTGAAGCAGATGCAACTGAATCAACAACAACCTCAGCAAGTTCAGCCTTCTCCACCACAGCACAGCCAGCAGTTGGTTCCACAAAGAGTATGCGGAATTTGTGCAGATTACAGTCACTATACCGATGAGTGTCCGCAACTCCAACCAGAAGATAACACTGTAGCAGCCACTCACAACTTTCATGACCGCCCCAATCAAGTGTACAATCAAGGTGGCAACTACAACCAAGGATGGTAGGATAACTCTAATCAAGGTTGGAGAGACAATTCTAATCAGGGTTGGAGGGACAATTATAACAGAGGAGGCAGAGATAATAATGGAAATCAGAGGTGGAATAACAATAACAATTTCAGGCAGCAGAATCAGAATCAGTCCTACAGAGCACCTCATTTAAGACAGCTTCAAGCATCTCAGCAGACCTCTCAGATCACTTACCCCTCTTCATCTCCTAATGATGAATTACTAAAATCCATTGATCGGAGGCAACAGGCCATGGAAAACAACCTTACTTCTACTCTGAATGGTTTGAATTCTACTTTGCAAGCCCTTGTCTCACAGATTGGATCAATGAATAACTCCAACAATCAGCCCTCAAGCTCTGGTGGACTCCCCTCTCAACCATTACCCAACCCAAAGGGTGGTATTAATGCCATCACCCTGAGGTCCGGAACCACATTGCAGGAGAGGAATCAGAAGGAACCAAGCCTACCAGAACACGCCTCAGCTGAAGAGGTAGTAGAAATAGAAGATGTTGAAGAGGAAGAGGACATACAGGAAATAGCTGAAGAAGAAGAAGCTCAACCACAGGAGGAAGCACCAAAAGGCGCAGACGCTGCAGAAAATACCACTCCCATTCCATTTCCACAACTTGCAAGGAAGCCCAGGAAGCAGTTGGAACCTGACCCCAAAATGGTAGAAATCTTCAAAAAGGTTGAGGTAATTGTTCCCCTTTTTGATGTCATTCAACAGGTACCTAAATATGCAAAGTTTCTAAAAGATTTATGTATACATAAAGACAAAATTAATGAATTAGAAACTATTCCTTTAGGAAGCTCTATATCTGCTTTAATGGGAAATTTACCTGAAAAATGTAGTGACCCAGGTCCTTGTATAGTTAGTTGTACTATTGGTGGTGTAGTAATTTATGATTGCATGTGTGATTTAAGAGCATGTGTTAGTATAATGCCTTTATCTGTATATGATGTTTTGAGGCTCCCTCCCTTAAAAAGGTCGGCAACTCGTTTTGTGTTAGCAGATAAAAGCATTATTACAGTAGCTGGAGTTGCTGAAGATGTTTTAGTGAACATTAAAGGGCTCACATTTCCCACTGATTTCTATATCTTGGAGATGCCCCATAATGACTCAGATAAGCCATCATCAATCCTACTTGGGAGACCATTCCTGAAGACATCAAAATTCAAATTAGATAACTTTTTCAAGAACATACTCCTTTGAGATAGATGGCCGAATGGTAATCTTCAATCTGAATGGAGTCATAAACAACCCTCCAGAAGATCGTTCTATCTTCCAGTGTGACATCATAGATGAAACCGTAGCTGAAGTTCACCAGAAAGAGTTCGAGGATAACTACATAGGACAAGGTCTAAGTGTGGGGAAGTCAGAGCCAGACCATAACCAGAAGTTGAAATTGAAACTTCTCCCTCCACACCTCAAATATGCTTACCTTGAGAACCAGCGGAAGTTTCCAGTTATTATTGCACAGGACCTCACTCCTGAACAGGAAGAGCAGTTACTTAGTGTGCTGAGGAAGCACAAGAAAGCAATTGGGTGGAGTTTAGCAGACATAGTAGGCATCAACCCTCAAGTATGTGAGCATAGAATATTTTTAGAAGAGGGAGCAAGACCTGTCTGCCAACCCCAAAGAAGACTGAATCCCACTATTTTGGAAGTTGTCAAAGAGGAAGTGACCAGACTATTGGAAGCAGGTATCATCTATCCCATTTCAGACAGTGAATGGGTCAGCCCAGTACAAGTGGTGCCCAAGAAGTCTGGAGTAACTACAGTGAAGAATGAGCATGAAGAGCTCATAGCAACCAGAGTACAGAACGCTTGGAG
>NC_029781.3:78147961-78149809 GCF_000817695.3 Arachis duranensis | reverse complement strand
TCAGGTAAATCACATTATTGCTTTTTAGATGGTTACACAGGTTATTTCCAAATTCATATAGCTCTTGAGGATCAGGAAAAGACTACTTTTACATGTCCTTTTGGGACTTATGCTTACAAGAGAATGCCCTTTGACTTGTGCAATGCACCATCTACTTTTCAGAGGTGCATGATGAGTCTTTTCTCTGATCTTATTAAGGACTGTATGGAGGTTTTTATGGATGATTTTAGCATTTATGGTGATTCTTTTAGCCTTTACTTAGATGGACTATCTAGAGTATTAGATAGATGTGTCAATACAAACCTTGTATTAAATTTTGAAAAATGTCACTTTATGGTAAAGCAAAGGATTGTACTAGGACATGTTGTATCTAATATTGGCATTTCTGTAGACCCAGCAAAGGTGAATGTTATTTCTAGTTTACCTTACCCCTCCTCTGTGAGGGAAGTCCGTTCATTCCTTGGCCATGTAGGTTTTTACAGGAGATTTATTAAAGACTTTAGTAAGGTAGCACTTCCCTTATACAGATTACTGCAGAAGGATATTGAGTTCGAGTTCAGTGAGGATTGCAAACAAGCGTTTGATAAGCTGAAGACCGACCTGACTCAAGCTCCAATTGTGAGAGGACCAGACTGGAGCCAGCCATTTGAAATCATGTGCGATGCTTCTAACCATGCAGTAGGAGCAGCGCTGGCTCAACATGAAGGTAAGTATCCTTTTGTTGTTGCTTATGCGTCTAGGACTTTAGACGCTGCCCAGTCCAATTATACTACTACTGAGAAAGAGCTTCTTGCTATTGTTTTTGCTCTGGATAAATTCCGAGCTTATTTACTTGGTACTAGAGTAGTAGTGTATTCAGACCATGCAGCTTTAAAGTAGTAGTAGTGTATTCGGACCATGCAGCTTTAAAGTATCTATTAGCTAAAAAGGAGTCCAAACCAAGGCTCATACGTTGGATACTGCTATTACAAGAATTTGATTTAGAAATAAAGGATAGGAGTGGTAACCAGAATCTAGTGGCAAACCACTTGAGTCGCCTTGAGCACATCAAGGATGATTCTACTCCTATAGATGATAATTTCCCACTGGTTAACCTGCAAGCAGTATCTGAAGTAGTCCCTTGGTACGCACCTGCAGCTAATTATCTAGTTAGCCGCACATTTCCTCCACACTTTTCTAAGCATCAAAGAGACAAGCTGAAAAGCGAGTCTAAATATTATATATGGGATGACCCATATTTATGGAGATGTGGTGCTGATCAAGTAATTAGACGTTGTGTGCCTCAATCAGAATTCCAGTCCATTTTAGAGGCATGTCACTCATCTGAGAGTGGAGGACATTTTGTCCCTCAAAGAACAGCTAGAAAGATCTTAGACTGTGGATTCTGGTGGACTACTCTTTTTAGAGACGCTGCTGAGTTTTGTAAATCTTGTCTCCCATGCCAAAAATTTGGTAATATATCCAGGAGGGATGAGATGCCTCAACAAATTATGCTTTTTTGTGAAATTTTTGATGTTTGGGGCATTGACTTCATGGGTCCATTCCCAAATTCTAATGGTTATTTTTTATATTTGGGGCATTGACTTCATGGGTCCATTTCCAAACTCTAGTGGCTATCTTTATATACTGTTGGCTGTAGATTATGTTTCTAAATGGGTGGAAGCAATTCCTACCCACACTGATGATGCTAACACTGTTGTTTCCTTTGTGAGAAACCATATTATTTGCCGCTTTGGATCACCACGAGCAATCGTGAGCGATCAAGGCACCCATTTTTGTAACAGGAGACTAACAGGATTAATGAAGAAGCATGGGATAATTCATAAGATTGCAATAGCATACCATCCT
>NC_029781.3:78143055-78147791 GCF_000817695.3 Arachis duranensis | reverse complement strand
CCTTTCCGCTTAGTTTATGGAAAAGCTTGTCATCTCCCAGTTGAAGTAGAGCACAGAGCCTTTTGGGCAGTCAAGGAGTGCAACATGGGAATTGAGGAAGCCGGAGCTGAAAGGAAGTTGCAACTGCAAGAACTGGAGTGCCTTCACCTAGAAGCTTATGAGAACTCGAGAATATACAAGGAGAAGATGAAGGCGGTACATGATCAGCACATCAAGAGAAAAGAGTTCCAGCCTGGGGATTTAGTCCTCCTCTACAAATCTCGACTGAGGCTCATGCCAGGCAAGTTGAGATCAAGATGGGAAGGTCCATACAGAGTAGAGAAGGCCGAACCATACGGAGTTTATCACCTAAGCCATCCTTCAAGCTCTGAACTTATCAAATTTAATGGACAACGTCTGAAGCTGTACCATGGCGAGAAGATACAGAAAAACAAGGAGCTTGAGATCTTCCTCTTGGAAGATCCCCACATGGCAGAAGATTAAGCTCGTGGAGCGTCCAACTTATGGACGTTAAAGCAAAGTGCTAGGTGGGAGACAACCCACCATGGTATGATCGTTCTTTTCTTTATTTTTCATTTTTCTACTTAATAACTATTCTCTTTATCAGTATATTTCGTGCATCTGCATTTGCATACTTTTTCACGAAAAAAAAGTCACGCGATGCGACCGCATCAGCAACGCGTCCACGTCGCAAGGAGATGGGAGAAAATAAAAATGAATAGAGAGTCACGCTGGTGCGTGGCTGGAGGCGTGCCAGTGGCACAAATCGTCCCACGCGACCGCGTCACATGGGAATAATGGCCTCCCACGCGACCGCGTGCCCCACGCAGCCTTGTGCCCTGATTTTCGACATAAAAAGAGTGCACAACAAAATATTGTGCGAGAGTGGTGCTGGAATGGTGCTGGACGCACCAACCCTATCACGCGATCGCGTCGCTGACGCGTCTGCGTCATCCCTTCTGAAGCCCACTCACGCGATCGCATGCCCCACGCAATCGCGTCACCCCGAATTTGGCATATATATCAATTTGAACAGAGAGTTGTGCAGGCGCGAGGCTGTACTCGCGCCAGTAGCATAACATGGGTCACGCAACCGTGTGACCGATGCGACCGCGTCAACTGAATTAAAGCGCAATCACGCGAACGCGTGCTCCACGCGGCCGCGTCGCTTGCGCCGCACAGCTCAATCTAAATTGCCAAAATATCTTATCTTTCTCTTCTCCAAATTCTAATTTTCTTTTCCATCCTTATTTCTTCCTTCTCCCTTCTTCCTTCCATCTCACCTTTCACTCTCTCTCTCTTTCTCTCACCTCCATTAACAAAGTTTTATTCTCTTTCTCCCTCCTTCCTTTTCTATCATTCTTCTTATTTTATATGTTATTTTCTTTTCTTTTCTTTTTCTATTCTTTATCCATATTTTCTTTCTTCTTTCCTTTTTACATGGTGTTAGAAATTTATTTGAGTCCTTATTCTTCATTATATGCTTGTGGATTGTTGCAAATTATTTGGCAATTATATAATATTTTCTTTAAAGGGTTGCTTGCATGTTTGCTTTAATACTTTCTATACCTTATCTACCATGCATGCTATGTGTTTGTGAAAAAACCCATATGGCATTATGCACTTCTCTACTATACTTCCTACTATTCAAAGCATGTTTTTCACAAATTTCCTTTACTATTTTATTAACTGAATTTCATTGCCAATACAAACGTGATAGTTTGTTACGAAGTGATGCTTGATCTATGCTACTCATGCCCTTGCCGGCATGCCAATAAACATCTTGCATCTACTTCCCTATCGTGCACTTATTCTATTCCCTTTCTTGATCTTTTCACATGTTGTCATGACCATGTGTTTATTTCAGTCATCTTTACCGTGCACTGATTTTCATTCACTCTATCCCCTTCCTTGTTTTATTTCTTTGGATTGAACTTACTTTCTCTTCCCTTTTTTAGAATGGCCACCAAGAAAGGCAAAGAGAAAGCTACCCCTAAACCCACAACAAGGAAAGAACGAAGAGAGCATTAGTGGCAGGACCTTCTTCAACTGCAGTCAAGCCCTCAACAAAAAGAATTAAAAGGATTATCAAGGTTGATGAAAAAGAGAGAGCCTTCCCAGCCAAGGACACTGTACGATTCCCTAATTGCTACTGTGAGCAGATGTTTCCTATTCTGGAAGTTCGAAATTACAACAATGAACACCTTCTTATCCTTCCGCCTCGTATCGCTGAATTTGTTGAGCCACAAATTGCATAAAGACATTAGGGAACATGGCCGTTCTACTTCAGACATGGCCGTATCATGAGTCCTCCTTCATAGCAGACATGGCCGTTCTACTATGGTGCATCCTCACAGACCAGCCTCTTAATTTACCGAAACATATCCAGAATGCAATGGAACATGTGCAGATCGCGGGCAACCTACCTTTTCCCGCATTGGTTTCTGATCTTATCTCAACAGCCGGAGTATCCTACAGAGCTGGAGACACCAAAGCCATTCTTCCACGGGATGATCAGTATGTCCCTAACGGGAGATATCTTAGGCCACAACTTGCCACTACCAGCCAGTCCACAGAGGATGCTGCAGCTCCTCCCCCATCTACTAGTCAGCTACTGCATCAAATACTGAAGCGGTTGGAAGCACACGAAAAGAAAGCCAAGCTCCGAGAGCGCCGCAACCAACGCCGTTTCACCTACCTCAAGGAGCTCCTCACAGGCAATCACAGACCCGATGACGATCCAGGCACTCCGGACTCCACTTCCTTCACCAGCACAGGGAGCCATGATGGCCCCGACTGTGGAGACACTGCCACCAGCCCACCACTGTTCCTGACAGATGCCACCGAGGACGGTGTGAAGCCTTAAGTGTGGGGAGGTCGGTCAGTACCTGACTTCCGGAGGTAATTTCTATTTCCTAGCACCAATAAATTAGGATATTTTAGTTAGATTTTCTTTCTTTTATAGAATAGGATAAATTGCATAGTAATAGGTTAGTCGCATGCATGTTCTACTTGATTGAAAAGACAATAAGTTTCTTCTAAGACTCTATCTTTGGAACAAAATTTCACTAATTGTAAAAAAACATTTTATTGATAAATCTGCTTGAAGTTGTATTTGGAACATGATTTTTGAGCTAAAGAACACACAACCTATGAAAATTTGAGCATTTATGCATGGTTACATTATTTAACCATAATTATTTTATTCTTGTGTGTTTACTTCTCTATGATTGTAATCTATATTTTTTTTCATCCTATATGTCCAATATTTATTATGTTTATATGCTTGCATGTGATTGAGGCCATTATTTATTTAAACTCACTTATCCAAATTAAGCCTACCCTTTTTAATTACCTTTGTTAACCACTTTGAGCCAACCTAGGATCAATTCCAACATAACTATGGCTCCGTTTGGTTGATGTATATGATGAGACATAGACACAAAGACATAGACATTAAAGACATGGACATAAAATATTTGTGTCTATGTATTGTGTTTGGTAAAAATTAAAAAACAAGACACACATATTTTAAAAAGATTGAATTACCCTTTATTCTACCACAAGTTTTACTATTATTACTGTACATCCATTATCCTAAACACTACATGTCATCACCATTGAATTTTTATTGCTTTTAATATTTTTTATTTCTTCTAATATCATCTTAAATTATCATTCAAATATTAAATATATATTTTTTTAAAAAAAAACTAAAGCTCATTTTTTGAAAAAAATAAAAAACTAAAACTCAGAATTGATCAAAGAATAATTAAAATTTAAATAAATAAAAAATTAAATGTATAATTTTTTTTTGAAGAAAATAGAAAGATAAATTTAGTTATAGAATCTAAAAGAGGAAGAGAAAAAAGAAAGGTTTGGGGAGATAAGAGGACAAATTTTAAAATTTTAATAAGGATAAAAGAGTAAAAAATTAGTGTCTCACAAGTTGTGTCTTAGTGTCTCACCAAATTGGAGGTACACAAATTTAATGTCTCCGTGTCCATTCGTGTCCTTCGAAAATCTGTATCTCACCAAACCAAACAGCAGACATCTGTCACCGTGTACCACTGTGTCTATGTCTCAGTGTTTAAGTCTCTCAAACCAAACGCTGCCTTAAATCCCATTTGTTCTATATTTTACCACATTACTAACCTTAAGCGGAAAAACAATTATATATCCCAAATTGAATCTTTGGTTAGCTTAAGATAGAATTGTGTATGCTAGTTAAGTATGGGAATTTGTGGGAACAAAAGTTATTAAGGGAATGTGTCATGATAATACAATGGGAATTTGGATACCTACTCATGTGAAACTATAAGAATTAAAATTCTATGTGCATTGATAAGCTATGTTTATTTTTATAGAATAAAAAAAATCAATAAATAAATAAGGGGACAAAACTACCCCAATGCTGAATTAAAAATTCAAAGATCAATGCACATATGATAAAATTAATACATGAGTATGGAATGTAAAAGGGAGTTCTGGGTAGCTAGGTATGAATTCTAAAGTTATATAAAATATATAGGTTGGGTTAAAACTGGGTTAATTAAAGATTCAATTTATAAGCTCACTTAACCATATATGTATCCCTATCCTTACCTTGGCCCCATTACAACCCTGAAAATACCTCATGATGTTTGTATTGGCATATTAACTGTTGTTGATTGGTTAGGAGAAAAACAAAAGTTAGAGAGCATGATTAGAGAATGATAGAGTGATTACCCCATACA
>NC_029781.3:78138799-78142901 GCF_000817695.3 Arachis duranensis | reverse complement strand
TAGAATTAGTGGAATTTGATTTGTAATTGTTTTGAAGAGCTTATTTGCTTTTGATCAAGTGGGCAAGAATCATATAGTTGCATTCATATATATAGGTTGCATTGCATTGCATGAGTTTCTACATGTTCATACTTATTTATCTTATCTCCTTCAGTTAAGCATGAGGACATGCTAATGTTTAAGTGTGGGGAGGTTGATAAACCACTATTTTATGGTTTATATTGTGTTTGATTGTGTGGTTTTATCATGATCCTTACCCATTTATTCATTAATTTAGCATGCATTTATATTTCCTTCCTGAAATTATTACATGATTGAAAACTACTTCCTAGAGACTTTTAATTATGCATTTTAATTCTCCTTTATTCCATTCGATGCCGTAATCTGTGTGTTAAGTGTTTCAGGCTTTATAGGGCATGAATGAGTTGGAGATTGGAAAGGAAGCTAGCAAAATGGAAGGAACACAAGAAATTGAGGAGATAACCAGCGAAAAGTGACGCGGCCGCATGGCTCACGCGTTCGCGTGACAGAGGAGAAATCGCAGTGACGCGGCCGCATGGCTTATGCGACCGTGCGGATTGGAAAAGCATAAGTGACGCGGAAGCGAGGACGACGCGACCGCGTGGCAGGGAAAAACGCGAATGACACATCCGCATGGATGACGTGATCGCGTGACGAGCGCGATCTGCATAATCAGCAGAATTTGCTGGGGCCCATTTTGGACCTTATTTTGACCCAGTTCTCAGCCCAAAATAGTAGACTAGAGCCAGAGAACATGCAGAAACCAGAGAACAATTCATTCTAGACAGTTTTAGTTTTAGATCTAGTTTTTACTCCTCCTCTAGGTTTTCTCTCTAGACATTCATAATTCTTAGGATTTTATTTTTCTACCACTTTTTGCATTGGGATGTTGAGAAGAGTTATTACCTCATCAAGACTTTGTCATTCTAGTTCGTTTTCTTTACTTGGCTTTACTCTTCCACGTCCTTTGCTTTGTTAATTTTACCATTGAAATATTTTTAGGATTTTTAATACAAGGATTACTTTTATTTTTAATTGATTATTTTTTATTTTTATTTACAATGTCTTTCCTTAATTCCTTTTCATATGTTATGAATTTTACATTCACAATGAGCGAGTAGTTCCCTAACTTGATGGGGAGTTGATTGAAAGGAACCCTTGAGTTGGAAGGCTTGAAAGAAAGATTATAATTGGGTTATTGTTGGCTTGCCCTCTAGTCACTAACACCAATCCCTTTTAATTAAGTGGGTTGCAACTTGTGAACGGGCATAGCATCCCAACTTGTTTGACTTTCCCTTACCTAGTAAGAGATAACTAAACATAATAACCTTTAATTATCAATTAATTTAGACAGTAATCCAACAACAGCGGGACTTCCAACTAATTAACTCCCAGTCAAGGCTTTTATTTACATTATTCAAATTCTCCAATTTTATTTCCTGTTTACTCAACTCAAACCTTTTTTAAAAACATCTGATTAATAAAATAGCACACTTTTCTGCAACTCGTTGGGAGACGACCTGGGATCCATACACCCAGTATTTTAATTTTAAATTTCTGTGACACCTTTCTAAATTGATAAGTAGATTTCTGGTGAGTTAAGAACTATACTTGCAACGTATATATTTTAGTAATTTTTTAATTCACCAATTTCTGCTCCCATCAATAACCGCCGGGAGTCCCAACGCAGGGAGCACAATCAAGGATTTGCAACAAGGGGTCAAGATTTTAAAAGGAGAGGTTACCCACAACATTTTCCTCAGAAGCAGAATAACTTTGCGATGAATGAGGAATTACATGGAAACGGTAAGTGAAAATAGACAGCGGCTGCTTCAGATGTTTCAAGTTGTCAGAGATGTGGATGTCGTCACCCAAATAGGTCGTGTCGTTATGGTTTGGGCTTGTGTTACAATTGCGGAAAGTTAGGACATTTGGTCAGAGATTACCCACACAGGAGAGACCGAGGTACTGCCGGATCCGATCCTCAGATTTGAGGTAATAAGAAAACTGATAACTTAATTCCTTATCACTTTAGACAATACTAGAGACTAGTATTCACTCATAACACATGGTTGAATAATCATGATCTGTTCTAGATAACCCTATGTTATTTTGATAGAAGGATTGGCTAGTATAGATGAATAGGTAGGTCCTTAATATAAGGCGATCAGAGTGACGCGGCAGAGGTGAGAGACTCCGGAGGTGAGATGCTGCAAGGATTGGTAAAGCGTGAATGACTATTGGCTAGATTGAGAAGGGAACCCCTCACGCAGACTCATGGAACGAACGATATTTTCAAGGACGAAGTGAAGTTCTTGGCCATGTAGTGAGTAAACAAGGGGTAGCTGTAGATCCTTCTAAGGTGGAGGTAGTGATGGATCGGGGATGACCGATCTTAGTTACTGAGATAAGAAGTTTTTGGGGTCTAAATGGCTACTATCAGAGGTTCATTAGAGGCTTCTCGCAAGATAGCTTTGCCACTAACAAGTTAACCCGCAAGGACGTGCCGTTTGTTGGGACTCCTGAGTGTGAAGAGAGCTTCCAAGCGTTGAAGCAAAAGTTGACTACCGCGCCTGTGTTGGTGTTACCCGAACCGAATGAACCATTTGATGTGTATTGTGCTGCCTCACTCAAGGGTCTGGGGTGCGTGCTGATGTAGCACCGGAATGTGGCGGCGTATGCCTCACCACAACTAACGTCTCATGAAGTTAATTATTCCACGCACAACTTGGAGCTTGCTGCGGTTGTGTTTGTGCTTAAGGTGTGGAGGCAATATCCCTATGGAGTTAAGTTCTGAGTTTTCTCTGATTACAAGAGCTTGAAATACCTCTTTGATCAGAAAGAACTTAATATGCGTCTGACATTAGGATTTTTGCTAGTAAAGAATTTATAAAAATATTCGTGTTGTAGATATAGCTTCTAAACTAACAGAAATTCCTTCGTACAAAAGTTTTGGTTGTCACAAGTAACAAACCCCTTTAAAATTGATAACCGAGTATTTAAACCTCGGGTCGTCTTCTCAAGGAATTGCAGGGAGGTATGTTCTTATTATTGTTGGGAAAAGTCAGAGTTATTGGAACTTGAATTAATGAAATGAAGAAATCCAATTTTCAATCAACAATGAGTTTGATAACTCAAGAGTCACCAATTATTTAACCAAAGCCAAAACGGGAAACTATCTAAATTAAATAAAAAGCATTCATAAATAAAACAATCATAAACTAAAATATCTCAAATAACATTAATTAAGATAATCAATCTAAACATGGAATATTGAAAATAAATAAATACAAAGAACATTGAACCTGGGATTGAGAGTCACTCCTAAAACTAAGAGAAGTCCTAAATCCTAATCCTAAGAGAGAGGAGAGAACCTCTCTCACTAAAAACTACATCTAAAACTAAAATTATGAATTATCAGGGCATGATGAGTCTCTGCAAGTTCCCTGGTTTTAATCTGTGTTTCTGGGCCGAAAATTGGGTTGAAATGTGGCCCAGAATCTCTGCCAGCGACTTTTGTAATTCTGCAGATCACGCACGCCACGCGATTGCGTCATCCATGCGGACGCGTGATTCGCGTTTTTCCCTGCCACGCGTTCGCGTCGTCCACGCTTCCGCGTCACTTGTGCTTTTCCAATCCATGTGGTCGCATGAGCCATGCGGCCACGTCACTGCGGATTCCTTTCTTCCATGCGGTCGTGTCGCTGACGCGTACGCGTCACTTCTCGCTGGTCATCTCCTCAATTTCTTGTGTTCCTTCCATTTTTGCAAGCTTCCTTCCCAATCTCTCACTCATTCATGTCCTATAAAGCCTGAAATACTTAACACACAGATCAAGGCATCGAATGGTAATAAGAGAGGATTAAGATTAGCTAAATTAAGACCAAAGAAGCATGTTTTCAATCATGTAATAATTTTAGGAAGGAAATATAAATGCAAGCTAATTATATGAATAAGTGGGTAAAGACCATGATAAAACCACACAATTAAACACATTATAAACCATAAAATAGTGGTTTATCAACCTCCCTACACTTAAACACTAGCATGTTCTCATGCTAAACTTAGGGAGACCAAATAA
>NC_029781.3:78134368-78138429 GCF_000817695.3 Arachis duranensis | reverse complement strand
TAACTTAAGACAATCCATTTAATTAAAATACAAAATCTAACTTCCCATTAACCGTGCTTTTCACATGTTTATGCATTCCATGTTTTGAGTACAGCTCATATGCATTTAATACCAACACTTACTTTGGGGCATTTTGTCCCCTTTTATTAATTGCTCTTTTCTTTTTCTTTTTCTCTTTTTTTTTTTTTATTTTTCTCAATGCATATGATTAAAGTATTGAATTCAATAATATGTGCTCAACTATTATTTTGCACATTTCCACTAAAATATACAACACCCAATTATTCAAACCAAATAATTTCAAACCCAACTTCCCCACACTTAAATCATGAGCACTTTTACTAGTCTAAGCTAACCAAGGATTCAAATTAAGGACATTATTATTTTCTGCTTAGAGTTAGTAATGAGCTAAAGTAAAGAACAAATGGGTATATTAGGCTCAAATTGGTTTGCAAAGGATAATGAAAGGGTAAGGCCATATGGGTATGTAAGCTTAGTGAAACAAAGGCCTCAATCATATCAATGCATGCATACATCAAACAATGGAAATATAGAATTAAGCAAGACAAAGATCACAATTTTAGAGAGAGAAACACACATAAAAAATAAAATATTGGTTGATAGAATGCAACCAATCAAATAGGCTCAAAATCTCACTAGTTTTGTGTGTTCGAGCTTTAAACCATGTTCCAAAATAGGATTTCTTCAAACAAGTTTTTCAAAAAGTTTTATTCAAATTAGTGAAATACTATAAAAATTTCTTGAAAAAGAAAATATTACTTTAACCAAGTGGTAAAATATGCACACAAAAAAAACAAACATGCAATCAAACATGCAAATGCAACAATGAAAAACAAATACTGGTGTTGAGAAGGGACTAACTAACCCGTGGAGATCGGTATCGACCTCCCCACACTTAAAGATTACACCATCCTCGGTGCATGCTGAGATGTGCAGGTGGATGGGAGTTGTAGTTCCTCAGCTAGTGCTCTCTTGTGTTCCTTTCCTTGCCGGTGGTTTGGGAGTAGCTTTCTCTCTTTACCCTTCTTGGTGGCCATCTTGAAAGGGGAAAAAGGAAAGTAACAAGTAAAGCTAGGGGATCCAGCAAGGAAGAGAGCGGGAAATGTGGTAGTCAATGCACAGTAAAGAAGAATGATGTTAACACATGGTCATGACTACATGTGAAAAGTCTTCAATGGAAATATAGTAAGTGCATGTGATGACAGTTAAATGCAAGATGTTTATTGGCATGCTGGCAAAGGCATGAGTAGCATAGATCAAGCATTCAATGTCCAAGTTAGATTACCAAGTCTTTCAAACTAACAATCATGTTTGTAATAACAATTATATTTAATTAATAGAATATAAAAAGGGTTTTGTGAAAAGCAAGCATTTATAGTAATAGATTAAAAGAAATCTTAAAAATAGTGCACAATGCCATACGGGCGTTTTCACAAACACATAGCATGCACGGTAAATAAGCTATTAAATTGAACATGGCAAGCATCCCTTTAAAAAGTAATATATAATTGTCAAATAATCCACAAAAATATAGAAAAAATAATGACCCAAATAAAATTTCAACACCAATGAAAATAATGCAATGAATGAAAGTATGCAATTAAGTAAAAGGAAATGAAAGTTAAGAAGAATGAGAAGGGAAAAAAGGGAAGAAGAAGTAAGTAAGAAAGGAGGGAGGAAAAATTAGAATTGGGGAAGAAAAGATAATATATTTGGCAAATTAGGATAAGCTGTGCGGCGCAAGCGACGCGGACGCGTGAGGCACAATAAGGTCAGGCGACGCGGACGCGTGGGTCACGCGATCGCGTCACTTGATTTGTGCTAGTGGCGCGAGTGCAGCCTCGCATTCGCACAACTCTCTGTTTGAATTGCATTTTGCCAAAAATCTGAGTGACGCAGTCGCGTGGGTGACGCGATCGCGTGGATGGCCATTTTTGAAAGATGACGCGGCCGCGTGGAGCACGCGTTCGCATGAGAGGGCTTGGGCTTCTAGCACGAGTCCAGCCCAATTCCAGCACAACTTTCGGCCATGCACCTTTTTGACGTCGATTTTCATGGCACGCGGCCGCGTGGGTGACGCGGTCGCGTGAGAAGCCAAAGTTCCACATGACGCGGTCGCGTGAGCGACGCGGTCGCGTGGGGTCAAATTATGCTAAAGGCGCGCCTCCAGCCACGCTCTCGCATGACTCTCTGTTCAATTCTTTTCTTCATAACGCACTGGTGATGCGGATGCGTCAGCGACGCTGCCACGTCGCGTGCGTGTGTTTTTTTTATGCAGTATGCAGAATGCAAAATGCAATGAATGTCATGCAAAAATTGCAGGTTCAATAAAAGTTCAAAAAATAGACTAAAATTAAAACTAAAAAGAGAACGATCATACCATGGTGGGTTGTCTCCCACCTAGCACTTTTAGTTAAAGTCCTTAAGTTGGACATTTGGTGAGCTCCTTGTCATGGTGACTTACGCTTGTACTGATCCAGGAATCTCCACCAATGTTTGCAAATCCAATATCCTCCGGGATCCCAATTCTTGTTTCTACACCCGTCTTCAAGTTGATTATCATGATTCCATCCGGGTGGTTCAGCTTTAGAATTCTCACTGAAGCATCCAAACAACTTCCTAGACCCATTCAATTGAGCTCTATACCAACCTTTGCAGTTAAACTTAAAGCTTCCAGCCATAATGAACTTTGCAGGACAATTCTCACCACTGACCATCTTCCTCTTACTCTTTATGCCACAAAGAGCTCTAAGTTGACCATCCGTCTCCAGTAGCCCATATTCAAGTGGAATTAGAAAGCCAAGGGATATGAATTTTACCCACTTGAATATTGTGAAGGATGATGGCAACTTAGGGGGAGGTGTTTTTAATGAACGTGCAAGCTCCACTCTCATGTGCTCTTCTTTGACATCTTCCACCTCTTTGCAAGCTTCTTCAATTTCAACCTCTTCCTCTTGGTAGCTTTCTTCCAATTTAATCTCTTTTTTATTGCGCACCAAGGGCATGGGAGGTTGTGCCTCTTCTTCTTGAATCTCCATCTCTTGATTAACCTCTTCCAAGTCTTCTATTATGACATGCCTTGGAGGTTGTACACCCTCCTCAACATCAATTTCAAATACCTTGGAATGAGGCTTTATGACTTGAATTTCCCATGGAGGTTCTGCATCTCCTAAGTCTTAAACCACTGCCTCCTCTTCTTCTTCAATAATTTCAGCTTCCTCCATTTGTTCCAATATCAAATCATGCTACTCACTATCCACCGGAGTGCCCAATTTCTCTTTCCTGCTACGTTCTTTAGTAGATTTCTCACATGAAACCATGGGGGTTCTTTGAATGTTCGAACGTTGGAAAGGTAATCAATTTCTTGCTTGATCCAGGTATTTAAGTATGACATTGTATTCATCCTCGATGATTTTCTTTTCAACTATTTCTTCACTTTCAAGCACAAAATCCTCCTTGTTGTCTTCCTTCACTAGTTCTTCAGCCGCCCTGTCAACTTCAAGGGTCTCTACTACCTTCACCTTTAAGGCCTCCTCTAGCTCCTTATGAAGTATGGATTTGCGAAGATGATTCCTTCTCTCTTGTTCCATGTCAATAGCATCATTGGGATCATGTTGCTCTTGGATTGATGGATGTGGGTGCTCTTCCATGGATGGTGGTGGTGGGGTGGAGAGATCATTCTGTGGTTGAAAAGGAAGTGCACTAGAGCTTGATGGTTGATTGTTGAAGGTATTTAGTGGTCCGATTTGGGCGGCGAGAGCTTGTATAGTAGTGTTTAGAACAGCAATTGCTTTCTCCAAGGAGATTTGGGTGGATAGGAGGGTTCATTTGTTGGGAGAAAGGGTTCATGGTAAGAAGGTGGTTCATCTTGATAATGAATAAGAGATGGTGTATATTGAGGTGGTGGTTCTGCGTATGGTTCATTTGGCTCATAAGGTGGTTGGTATGGTGGGTACGGGTTAGGATCGTATGAGGGTGTTTGGTAGTAAGGGGCTCGTGAGTATGGTGGTCCAAAGCTATGTTGAGGGGGCTCATAGGCA
>NC_029781.3:78124925-78134285 GCF_000817695.3 Arachis duranensis | reverse complement strand
GGTTGTTGATAGTCCATTGGAGGTGGTTGTTGCCATGAGGGTTGATCAAATCCTTGTGGCTCCACCCATCTTTGATTGTTCCAACCTTGATGCCTGTTCTCATTATAATCTCCTCTTCCTGCAACATAGTTGTAACCAGACTTATAGCTAAAGGGGTGAGAGTTCATAGTAGTAGAAGAAAATAAAAAACAAAAACTAAGAAAAAGAAATTATTTTGAAAAAAGATAAGATAAGATTTTGAAAAAGATATAATTTTTTTGAAAAAAAAAAGATTTGAATTTTGAAATTTAAAACTAAGATAAGATAAGATAAAAAAAAATTTAAAATCTGATTTTTCTTTTTGAAAAATATTTACAATAACCAATAATAAGGCACACGTTTGCAATTCCCCGGCAACGGCACCATTTTGACATTAGGATTTTTGCTAGTAAAGAATTTATAAAAATATTCGCGTTGTAGATATAGCTTCTAAACTAACAGAAATCCTTTCGTACAAAAGTTTTGGTTGTCACAGGTAACAAACCCCTTTAAAATTGATAACAGAGTATTTAAACCTCGGGTCGTCTTCTCAAGGAATTGCAGGGAGGTATGTTCTTATTATTGGTTATGAAAAAGTGTGTTTTGGGGTTTTGGATTAAAGTAAAAGGTTAGTTGAATGACAAGTAAAATAAAATAATAATAACTGTAAAATAAACCTTTAGCAAGGCATAAGAACTGGAAGTCCTATCCTAGTTATCCTTATCAATTGTGATGAGAATTGGATTTTTCTCCCACTTTGTTAACCTCTAACTATGAAGGTAAGTTAAGTGGATGAATTAATTTTGATTCCTCAGGTCCTAGTCTTTCCTTGGGAAAAGTCAGAGTTATTGGAACTTGAATTAATGAAATGAAGAAATCCAATTTTCAATCAACAATGAGTTTGATAACTCAAGAGTCACCAATTATTTAACCAAAGCCAAAACGGGAAACTATCTAAATTAAATAAAAAGCATTCATAAATAAAACAATCATAAACTGAAATATCTCAAATAACATTAATTAAGAAAATCAATCTAAACATGGAACATTGAAAATAAATAAATACAAAGAACATTGAACCTGGGATTGAGAGTCACTCCTAAAACTAAGAGAAGTCCTAAATCCTAATCCTAAGAGAGAGGAGAGAACCTCTCTCACTAAAGACTACATCTAAAACTAAAATTATGAATTATCAGGGCATGATGAGTCTCTACAAGTTCCCTGATTTTAATCTGTGTTTCTGGGCCGAAAATTGGATTGAAATGCGGCCCAGAATCTATGCCAGCGACTTTTGTAATTCTGCAGATCGCGCACGCCACGCGATCGCGTCATCCATGCGGACGCGTGATTCGCGTTTTTCCCTGCCACGCGTTCACGTCGTCCACGCTTCCGCGTCACTTGTGCTTTTCCAATCTGCGCGGTCGCATGAGCCATGCGGCCGCGTCACTGCGTATTCCTTTCTTCCGCGCGGTCGCGTCGCTGACGCGTACGCGTCACTTCTCACTGGTCATCTCCTCAACTTCTTGTGTTCCTTCTATTTTTGCAAGCTTCCTTCCCAATATCTCACTCATTCAAGTCCTATAAAGCCTGAAATACTTAATACACAGATGAAGGCATCGAATGGTAATAAGAGAGGATTAAGATTAGCTAAATTAAGACCAAAGAAGCATGTTTTCGATCAAAGCACATAATTAGGAAGGCACATGTTTACGTGTTGATAAACCATGCAAATAGTATGAATAAGTGGATGAAGAGTTGATAAAATTCACTCAATTAAGCATAAGATAAACCATAAAATAGTGGTTTATCAACCTCCCCACACTTAAACATTAGCATGTCCTCATGCTAAGCTTAAGAGAAGCTATAAAAATGAAGATGAATGATTAAGATTAGCTAAATTAAGACCAAAGAAGCATGTTTTCAATCATGTAATAATTTTAGGAAGGAAATATAAATGCATGCTAATTATATGAATAAGTGGGTAAAGACCATGATAAAACCACACAATTAAACACATTATAAACCATAAAATAGTGGTTTATCAGCGTCAGAGGAGGTGGATGGAGTTATTGAAGGATTATGACTTTGAGTTGAACTACCATCAGGGAAAAGTGAACGTTGTGGCAGATGCGCTAAGTCAGAAATTGATGTATGCTTCTTGGATGATTCTTCGAGAAGAAGAGTTATTTAAGGCATTCGAGAGTTCGAAGATCGGTGTTCAGGAAGTGTCTGGAACACTATGTTTAAGTCGGTTATAAATTTTAAGTGATTTTAAATTCAAACTCTTAATGGCTCATCAACACGATGATGTGCTGCCGAAGGTATTACCTACTATTGAGCAAGGAAAGCAATGAAGAGTGGCAGGAGATCAAGATGGATTGTGGAGATTCAAGGGTATGATCATAATGCCGGAGGTTGGGACTTTGGGGCAAGACATATTAAAGGAAGCGCACAAAAGTGGATTTTCTATTCACCCTGGGAGTACTATGATGTACAATGATCTAAAGGCTATGTTCTGGTGGCCTGGTATGAAGAATGATATGGCAGAATACCTCTCGAAGTGTTTAACTTGTCAAAAGGTAAAGATTGAACATCAGAGACCTTCTGGGATATTGCAGCCCTTGGAGATTCCGCAATGGAAGTGGGAGAGCATTGCGATGGATTTTGTGTCGGGATTGCCGATGACTAGAACCGGTTTTGATGCTGTCTGGGTGATTGTGGACCGACTGACGAAGTCGGCTCACTTTCTACCCATTCGAATGAACTATGCTCTTGAGGAGTTAGTGCGCCTGTATATCAAGGAGATTGTGGGACTTCATGGTGTGCCCGCTAATATAATTTCCGACAGAGATTCCCGTTTCACTTCAAGGTTCTTGGGTGCATTTTAGAAAGCTTTCAAAACCCATTTGAGCTTAAGTACAGCTTACCATCATCAAACCAATGGTCAATCTGAGAGAACAATCCAAACCCTAGAAGATATGTTGAGGGCTTATGTTCTAGATCAACCGGCAAGCTGGGATAGGTATATGCCACTGGTGGAGTTTTCGTACAATAATAGCTACTATGCGAGCATCGGGATAGGCCGTATGAGACTATATATGGGAAGAAATGCCAATCTCCGTTATGTTGGTATGGGGCTGGAGTGAAAAGTCTGTTAAGGCCGGAATTGATAGCTGAGACTACCGAGCAAGTTAAGACGAAAAAGTTGGATCCTCGATACATCGGTCCGTTTCTGATTCTCGAGAGAGTTGGACAAGTGGCGTATCGGATGCTCTACCATCTCACCTTTCGAACTTGCATGACGTATTTCATGTGTCGCAGCTTCGGAAGTACACTCCTGACGCTAGCCATGTGTTAGAACCGGAATCGGTTCAGTTAACAGAAGATTTGACTCTGCCGATGACTCCGGTCAGGATGGATGACATGAGTATTAAGAAGTTACGCAGAAAAGAGGTTTTACTAGTGAAAGTGGCATGGAGTCGAGCTGGTGTTGAGGAGCCCACCTGGGAGCTTGAGTCAGAAATGCGAGTAGACTACCCACACCTATCTCAGGTAACTAAATTAGAATTTTGTGGGCAAAATTCCCATTTAGGTAGGTAGAATGTAAAACCCAGTTAATTAATGGCTAATTAATCCATAAATTAAAATATATTCTAGAATGTGAAAAATGAGATTTTTATGGTTTAATGTGGTAGAGAAATTTAAAATGAGGATTTTGACACCAATTTTAAAGAAATCGGCCCAAGATTGGGCCGAACGGGCCAAACCGGGCCAACCGGACCCAAGTTGGGCCCAAGGCCCAGCCGAGCTTCATTTAATTAATAAAGCTCAGCACTCTCTCTCCCTTAAACAAACACACACACGCTGGAAACAAAGAAAGGAAAAGGGGGGAGATTGAAACCCTTGTTCCTATTCTTCTCAATCTTCCACGGTTGATAACTTTTGATCCGGAGTACCAATTGACACACCGTTTACGGCCACGTGACCGTGACGTCGAGCTCTACAAAACCCATACAAGAATTATTGAGGTAAGCCATATTTTCTTCTTCAAATTTCCAGCCTTGATTTTCGAGTTTCTTAGGCAAAATGTTGAGATTTTGAGCTCCTTTGTGTTATAGGATCAAATTAATTTGAGGAGAAGGCTTGTTCTTGCTCTCTTGATCCTTGGGTAAGGTAAGAGATCTCAACCCCTAGTAAGAATGTTGAATTTGAGGTATTGGGTATTGAGTTATTGTGTTTTGATGTGATATTATGGCTTAGGCTTTATGTAGATGTGTATTGGAGCTTAATTAGTGGTTTTGGAAAGCTTGGAAAGGAGCTTGGTGTTTGGAAATCTGTTATTGAGGCTTTGGAAACCTTGAAAGGTGAAAATCTAAGTCTTCCGGGTGGAACGGGAATTGGCCAAGGTATGGTTTTATTTTTCTGTATCTAAAATGTAATGTGGTTGTGAAAACATAGGCTAGTAGCTCTAGGATAAGATTTGGAAATATTTAGGTGATTAATGGATGATGTGAGTTGTGTTATTATGTATGTATTTTGGTGGATTGTGAATGTTGATGTAATTGTTTGGATGATTTGAATTGAGTGGAATATATGAGTAATGGTGATAATGGTTGGTAAAACATGTGATGTTGTATGGGATATGAACTATTGTGTTTAATTAATGGTAAGATTAAGGCTTGTGTTGGTAAGCATGATTGGGTGTATAATATTGATATGTGTATGATCATGATGATTGATAACTTGAATAAATGCTTGGGAAGTTGAATTATAGAGTGTTGATTGTAAATTGAGAGTATTGATTTAAAAATTGGTTAAATGTGGAATCATTGGTGGGTTGATGATTGGCTGAGAAGTTAGAAATGTTTAATGTTGGAATAGTTGAGTTTGGTTGGTTTTAAATGAATTTGATAAATGTATGTTTTGAAATTGGGGAGTTTATGAGTTTTGGTAAACGTGAAATTTTGGTGAACTTCAACGGATCATATCCTGAGCAATTGTTTTTGGAATTTGATGATTTTTCTATCAATTGAAAGATAATTTCATAAGCTTTAAAATGGTTTAAATTTGGGTGAAATTTGAATTTTGTGGAAGGAGATATCATCATTGGAAGTTCGGGTCAAGATTCTGAATTCTGCAAATTCTGCAGAATTTGCGAGTTCTGGGTTGTGTGCGCACGCACAGCCCTGTGCGCGTGCACAACCTGTGGAATCTTGAGGCCTGTGCGCATGCACAGCTTCGTGCGTATGCACAAATGGAAATGGGGCTGCTGCTGGGAGCATCGGCACGCTCTGTGCACACACATGGCCAAGGGAGTTTTGCGAGCTGTGCGTACACACAGTCTTGTGCGTACGCACACGACGGGAATGGCGCACTGGTGGTGGCGCTAGAACACGTTGTGCATACACACACCCCTGTGCGTACGCACATGACCCAGTTCTTTTCTAAACCTTTTGTTTTCAAGCTCTTGACATTCCCAACAAGCTCAAAACCTTTCTAAATGTTATTTCAGGCTTATAAACTCCCAATTTCATCCCTTAAATCTTTAATTAATATATAATGAATAGTGAATAAGAGTAAGCTAGGGAAGAAGTTGACTTGTGGGTGAAGAAAGGGGATTTTATGATTTATAATGAAAGATGATGATATGAGTTGTTGAGGAGGATGGTAGACTGTTGTATATGATATGGGCCGAATGGCTGAGTGTGATATGAGCCGAGAGGCTGAGTATGATGTGAGTCAAATGGCTGTGTGTGATGATGGTTTATGGTTGAGTGTGAAATTATGAATTTATGCCGGATGGCTGAAATGAATGTTGAGTTATGGCTGAGGATAAATACATGTGTAATTCGTGAATGAATATAGTAAACAAACGATGAATGGAAAGGAGTTGGATGTGAGTATGTTTGTGTGCTTTTTCTCTGGTTATAATGGCGACAGGGCACAAATACCCTCTAACGGCGATACGGTGCAGATACCCTCTAACAGCGACAAGACCCTCTAACGGCGACAGGACGCATATACCCTCTACTGATATTAATGCACAACAGAGAGACCGTGTCCGGGTTAGCTACTAGGATATGTTGGGTTGGCTAGTTAACCGACAGATGAGACTCATCAGCCACTAGGACAGGCATGTATCATATGCATTATATGTGACTTGTTTGGAATGCCTAATTGATTGCATCATTACTTGCTATTTGCCTAGTTGATATATTTGCTTCCTACTTGTGCATTTCTTTGTTTGATATACTTTTGTTTGTATCTCAATTACTATTGATGGTTGAAAGGCTTGCAGGATCTGGAATGGGGATTTGTAGTTAGAATAAAGACCTTTAGTTAGTTACCTGTTTTTGATTTTTATGGACTAGAATTGTTTATACCCTTTGATTATAACTGGAAGTTCTAGGATTGCCTTTGGCTTTCTTAGGACATTACATGTTAGATATTTGGACACTGTTACCATGCTGAGAACGTCCGGTTCTCACCCATGCGGATTTTGTGGTTTTCAGATGTAGGACGTGAGGCTCCTCGCAGAAGCATGCTGGAGACTTCCTTTTGGCAGAGATCCTTTGTCTATTAGGATTTTATTTTGATCTTATATACTTGTCTAGATACTTATATTCTCTACTGTATATATATTTTGTATCGACTCCTCTTAGAGGTTATTTTGGAGAAACAGGATTTGTATATTGTCTTTTGAGCTGTCTTTTGGGAAATTCCTTTATATATGTATATATAATATTATGCTCTGACCGCTTATCTTCGCAAACCGAATCATGGGCCTTGATATATGTATTGTTGGCCCTCTTCTGTGTATCTTCTCATGATAGCTTGTCCTATATCCATTTCGTTTACATAATTGATCGGAGTGTTGCGATTCTCGACTTATCAGTTTTGTTTTACCCACTTTTCTTCAAAGGCTCCTAATTATAAATATTTTTGCAATACTATACTTATTATATTTTATTTTTAGAGGTCGTAATACCTCGCCACCTCTGTTTTATGACTTAAGCATAAGACTCTGTATGGTAGGGTGTTACATGACCGTGCGTACGCATGATCTTGAAATACTCAAAACTTCATTTTTCATGAATTCTCGCTTTTGCATGCTTTTTCCTCGCCTCTTCAATCCATACTTGCTTTCTAAACCTGAAATCACTCAACAAACACATCAAGGTATCGAATGGGATTAAAGTGAATTAAATTAACCAAATTAAGAGCCTAAAAAGTATGTTTTCACTCTTAAGCATAATTTAGGAAGAATTCACAAAACCATGCTATTTCAGTGAATAAATGTAGAATAAATTGATAAAATCCACTAAAGTCAATACAAGATAAACCATAAAATTGTGATTTATAAATAACTTGTTAATTTTTGTTTTTAACTTAATGAAGAAAAGTATAAATTAATGAGCTTTGTTAAGGAAAAGAATAAATTGTTCAACCTTGCTTTTCGTTCAACGAAGAAACATTGAATTAAAATTAAGCCAATTAACTTGAAGACAAGATGATTAAATATTTGTTGCTGATTTAGTTAAGTTAATAATTTTTTTGTTTCTTTTGGCTATCTTAATGAGTTCACTAGTGATATAATGAGTGTTAAATAGTTAATTATAACTTTACTAGTGATATAATGTGATTTTTAATTAAAAATATTTTCTCTTTGTCACTTTCTATCTAAATATTGCTAATTATACATTTGCTAGGTGATTAAGTTCCTATGTTTTTTAAGATGGACTTGAGCTTTCAGTTCAGTGTTGGCGAGAAGTTAGATCGGCTTAGTTCAGAAGAGTGTTGTGGTAAGTGGGGATGTGGTGGACGAAATTGTGATCATCAATGTTGTCTTCTTTGTTGTTGTATGGAATAATTATAATGGCTCTTTGCTATGTGTGGACACAACTCCGTTCAACTAACCAGCAAGTGTACTAGGTCGTCCAAGTAATAAACCTTACATGAGTAAGGGTCGATCCCACAGAGATTGTTGGATGAAGCAAGCTATGGTCATCTTGTAAATCTTAGTCAGGCGGATTATAATTGATTATGGATTTTCGAATAATAATAAATAATAAGCAGAAAATAAATATAAATAACATAGGATAGAAATACTTATGTAAATTAATGGTGGGAATTTCAGATAAGCATATGGAGATACTGTGCCCTTTCTTTTTCTACTTTCCTACTTCTTCCTTCAATCCTTCTTACTCCTTTCCATGGCAAGCTGTATGTAGGGCATCACCGTTGTCAATGGCTACATCCCATCCTCTCAGTGAAAAAGGTCCAAATGCTCTGTCACAGCACGGCTAATCATCTGTCGGTTCTCAATCAGGTTGGAATAGAATCCCTTGATTCTTTTGCGTCTGTCACTAACGCCCAGCCTTCAAGAGTTTGAAGCTCATCACAGTCATTCAATCCCAGAATCCTACTCGGAATACCACAGATAAGGTTAGACTTTTCGGATTCCCATAAATGCCGCCATCAATCTAGCTTATACCACGAAGATTCTGTTTAAGGAATCCAAGAGATATGCGCCCGGCCTAAGGTAGAACAGAAGTGGTTGTCAGTCACGCGCGTTCATAGGTGAGAATGATGATGAGTGGCACGGATCATCGCATTCATCAAGTTGAAGTGAAACGAATATCTTAGAATAGGAATAAAGAGAATTGAATAGAAACAGTAGTAATTGTATTAAAACTTGAGGTACAGCAGAGCTCCACACACTTCATCTATGGTGTGTAGAAACTCCACCATTGAAAATACATAAGTAAAAGGTTCAGGCATGGCCAAATGGCCAGCCCCTATAAGAAAAAGGTTCAGGCATGGCCGAATGGCCAGCCCTCTCCATGATCAAGTGACCGAATGATCCAGGACTTAAAGTGGTCAAAAGATGTCTAATACAATAGATAAATGTCCTATATATACTAGACTAGCTCCTAGGGTTTACATGAGTAAGTAATTGATGCATAAATCCACTTCTGGGGCCCACTTGGTGTGTGTTTGGGCTGAGCTTGATCTATCCATGAGCTGAGACTTCTTTTGGAGTTGAACGCCAAGTTGTAACGTGTTTTGGGCGTTCAACTCCGGGTCGTGACGTGTTTCTGGCGTTTGACTCTAGATAGCAACATGGAACTGGCATTCAGCGCCAGTTTATGTCGTCAATTCCCGAATAAAGTATGGACTATTATATATTGCTGGAAAGCTCTAGATGTCTACTTTCCAACACTATTGAGAGCGCGCCATTTGGAGTTTTGTAGCTCCAGAAAATCCATTTCGAATGCAGGGAGGTCAGAATCCAACAGCATCAGCAGTCCTTTGTCAGCCTCCTATCAGAGTTTTGCTCAA
>NC_029781.3:78116441-78123640 GCF_000817695.3 Arachis duranensis | reverse complement strand
TCCTCCTCAATGAGGATGTCTCCTTCTATGATAACTCCAGCTGAGTAACATAGATGGCAAATAAGGTGAGGAAAAGCTAGTCTTGCCACGGTGGAGGACTTATCGGCTATTTTGTAGATTTCATGGGAGATGACTTCATGAACTTCTACTTCCTCTCCAATTATGATGCTATGAATCATGATGGCCCGATCCACAGTAACTTCAGATCGGTTGCTAGTGGGAATGATGGAGCGTTGAATGAACTTTAACCACCCTCTAGCTATAGGCTTGAGGTCCAGTCTTCTCAGTTGAACTGGCTTGCCTTTGGAGTCTCTTTTCCATTGAGCTTCTTCCACACATATGTCCATAAGGACTTGGTCCAACCTTTGATTAAAGTTGACCCTTCTAGTGTAGGGGCATTCATCTCCTTGCATCATGGGCAAGTGGAATGCCAACCTCACATTTTCCGGACTAAAATCTAAGTATTTTCCCCGAACCATTGTGAGATAATTCTTTGGACTCGGATTCATACTTTGATCATGGTTCCTAGTGATCCATGCATTGGCATAGATCTCTTGAACCATTAAGATTCCGACTTGTTGCATGGGGTTGGTTAGGACTTCCCAACCTCTTCTTCGGATTTCATGTCAGATCTCCGGATACTCATTTTTCTTGAGTTTGAAAGGGACCTCAGGGATCACCTTCTTCTTTGCTACAACATCATAGAAGTGGTCTTGATGGCTTTTGGAGATGAATCTTTCCATCTCCCATGACTCGGAGGTGGAAGCTTTTTTCTTCCCTTTTCCTTTTCTAGAGGATTCTCCGGCCTTAGGTGCCATTGATGGTAATGGAAAAACAAAAAGATTATGCTTTGACCACACCAAACTTAAAATATTGCTCGCCCTCGAGCAAGAGAAGAAAGAAGAGAAGAAGAAGAAAAAAAATATGGAGGAGAGTGAGGGAAGGTGTTTCGGCCAAGGTGTAGAAGATGGGGTTTGTGTTGTGTGAAAATGAAGTAGAATGGAAGGGTATATATAGGGAGGGGAGTGGGTGAAGTTTCGGTCATATAGGGTGGGTTTGGGTGGGAAAGATTTTTGAATTTTGAAGGTAGGTGGGGTTTATGGGGAAGAGTGGATGGATGTGAGTGGTAAAGGGGTTAATTGGGAAGAGAGATTGAAGTTGTTGGGAAGTGTGTTTATGGGGAGGAGAGAATGAATAGTGAGAAGAGGGGAGAATATGTTAGGTGGGGATCCTGTGGGGTCCACAGATCCTGAGATGATCCTGTGGGGTCCATAGATCCTGAGGTGTCAAGGATTTACATCCCTGCACCAATTAGACATGTAAAATGCCTTTGCACACTATTTTGGCATTTAAACGCCAAAGTGATGCACACTCTGGGCGTTCAACGCCCATGTGTAGCATGTTTCTGGCGTTGAACGCCAGTTCCATGCTTATTACTGGCGTTTAGCACCAGCTTTCCTCAAGGCACATTTCTGGCGTTCAAATGCCAAGATGTTGCTTGTTTCTGGCGTTCAGCGCCAGAAACATGCTCTGTTCTGGCGTTGAACGCCAGCCAGATGCACCTTACTGGCGTTTAAATGCCAGTAAGTCCTTCCTCCAGGGTGTGATTTTTCTTCTGCTGTTTTTGATTCTGTTTTTAATTTTAGTATTTTTTCGTGACTCCACATGATCATGAACCTAATAAAACACAAAATAACAATAAAATAAAATTAAAATTAGATATATAAAAATTAGGTTGCCTCCCAACAAGCGCTTCTTTAGTGTCATTAGCTTGACAGTGGGCTCTCATAGAGCCTCACATATATTCAGAGCATGATGAGGGCCTCCCAACACCAAACTTAGAGTTTGAATGAGGGGGCTTCTCAACATCAAACTTAGAGTTTGGTTGTGGCCTCCTAACACCAAACTTAGAGTTTGACTGTGGGGGCTCTTTTTGACTCTGTACTGAGAGAAGCTTTTCATGCTTCCTCTCCATGGTTGCAGAGGAAGGTCCTTGAACTTTAAACACAAGGTAGTCCCCATTCAATTGAAGGACTAATTCTCCTCTGTTAACTTCAATCACAGCTTCTGTCGTGGCTAGGAAGGGTCTTCCAAGGATGATGCATTCATCTTCTTCCTTCCTAGTGTCTAAGACAATGAAATCAACAAGGATGTAAAGGCCTTCAACCTTTACTAACACGTCCTCTACTAATCCATAAGCTTGTTTTACTGACTTGTCTGCCAATTGAAGTGAGAATAAGGCAGGCTGTACCTCAATGATCCCCAGTTTCTCCATTACAGAGAGTGGCATAAGATTTATGCCTGACCCCAGGTCACACAGAGCCTTGTTAAAGGTCATGGTGCCTATAGTACAGGGTATTAAGAATTTACCAGGATCTTATTTCTTTTGAGGTAAAGTTTTCTGAATCCATGTATCTAGTTCACTAATGAGCAAGGGAGGTTCACCTTCCCAAGTCTCATTACCAAACAACTTGGCATTCAGCTTCATGATAGCTCCTAGATATTGAGCAACTTGCTCTCCAATCACATATTCATCCTCTTCTGAGGAAGAATAGTCTTTAGAGCTCATGAATGGCAGAAGGAGATATAGTGGAATCTCTATGGTCTCTATATGAGCCTCGGATTCCTTTAGGTCCTCAATGGGGAACTCCTTCTTGTTTGAGAAACATCCTAGGAGGTATTTCTCACTAGGATTTTCGTCCTCCTCCTCCCTTGTGCATTCGGCCATATTGATTACATCAATGGCCTTGCACTCTCCTTTTGGATTCTCTTCTGTATTACTTGGGAGAATACTGGGAGGAGTTTCAATGATTTTCTTACTCAGCTGGCCCACTTGTGCCTCCAAATTTCTAATGAAGGACCTTGTTTCACTCATGAAACTTAAAGTGGCTTTTGACAGATCAGAGACTAAGTTTACTAAATTAGAGGGGTTCTGTTCAGAATTTTCTGTTTGTTGCAGAGAAGATGATGGAAAAGGCTTGTTATTACTGAGCCTATTTCTTCCACCATTGTTAAAGCCTTGTTGAGGCTTTTGTTGATCCTTCCATGAGAAATTTGGATGATTTCTCCATGATGAGTTATAGGAGTTTCCATAAGGTTCACCCATGTAATTAACCTCTGCCATTGTAGGGTTCTCAAGATCATAAGCTTCTTCAGAAGCTGCCTCTTTAGTACTGTTGGATGCATTTTGCCATCCATTCAAACTTTGAGAGATCATGTTGACTTGCTAAGTCAACACTTTGTTCTGAGCCAATATGGCATTTAGAGCATCAATTTCAAGAACTCCCTTCCTCTGAGGCGTCCCATTATTCACGGAATTCCTCTCAGAAGTGTACATGAATTGGTTATTTGCAACCATGTCAATAAGTTCTTGAGCTTCTGCAGGTGTTTTCTTTAGGTGAATGGATCCAGCTGCAGAATGGTCCAATGACATTTTTGAAAATTCAAATAGACTATAATAGAATATATCTAATATGGTCCATTCTGAAAACATGTCAGATGGACACCTTTTGGTCAGTTGCTTGTATCTTTCCCAAGCTTCATAGAGGGATTCACCATCTTTTTGCTTGAAGGTCTGAACATCCACTCTAAGCTTGCTCAGCTTTTGAGGAGGAAAGAATTTATCCAAGAAGGCCGTGACCAGCTTATCCCAGGAGTCCAGGCTATCTTTAGTTTGTGAGTCCAACCATGTTCTAGCTCTGTCTCTTACAGCAAAAGGGAAAAGCATGAGCCTGTAGACTTCAGGATCTACTCCATTCGTCTTAATAGTCTCACAAATTTGTAAGAACTCAGTTAAAAACTGGTAAGGATCTTCAGATGAAAGTCCATAAAACTTGCAGTTCTGTTGCATTAAAGCAACTAATTGAGGTTTAAGCTCAAAATTGTTGGCTCCAATGGCAGGAATGGAGATGCTTCTTCCATCAAATTTGGACGTTAGTTTTGTGAAGTCACCAAGCATCCTCCTTGCATTATTGTTGTTCGGTTCGGCTGCCATCTCCTTCTCTTGTTCGAAAATTTCAGAAAGGTTGCCTCTGGATTGTTGTAATTTAGCTTCTCTTAGTTTCCTTTTCAGAGTCCTTTCAGGTTCTGGATCAGCTTCAACAAGAGTGCCTTTTTCCTTGTTCCTGCTCATATGAAAGAGAAGAGGAAAAGAAAAGGAAGAGGAATCCTCTATGTCACAGTAAAGAGGATCCTTATTGTTAGTAGAAGAAGAAAGGGAAGAAGAGTGAAGAAGAATGGGTAAGAATAGAGGTGGTGATCTGAGATGAAGAGAGATGAAGAGATGTGTTAGTGAATAAATAAATAAATAGAAGGAGAAGAGAAATAGAATTTGAAAATTACTTTAGAAAGAAGTTAATAATTTTAAAAATTAGAGATAAGATATAATTAAAATTAAAATTTAAAAGAATTTTTTGAAAAAGAGAGAGGTATTTTCGAAAATTAGAGAGGGAAAAGTAGTTAGGTGGTTTTGAAAAAGATAAGAAACAAACAAAAAGTTAATTAGTTAGTTGAAAAAGATATTAAAATCAAATTGAAAAGATAAGAAGATAAGAAGTTAGATAAGATATTTTTTTAAATCAAATTTTTGAAAAAGATAAGATAAAAAGATAAGATAAAAAAATAAGATTTTTAAGAAAAAGATATTTTGAAAAAGATTTAATTTTTAAAATTAAAATTAGTTGCTTAACTAACAAGAAACTAAAGATAAGATTCTAGAATTTAAAGATTGAACCTTTCTTAACAAGAAAGTAACAAACTTCAAATTTTTGAATCAATCATATTAATTGTTAGGGTAATTTTTGAAAATTATGAAATAATATTAAGAAAAAGATTTTTTTTGAAAAAATTTTAAAACTTTCGAAATTAATAAGATAAAAATGAAAAAGATTTGATTTTTGAAAAAGTTTTGAAAAGATAGGATTTTTAAAATTGAAAATTTGACTTGACTTGTAAGAAACAACTAATTTTAAAAATTTTTGACCAAGTCAACCCAAATTTTCGAAAATTTGGAGGGAAATAAGGAAAAGATATTTTTTTGATTTTTTTGAATTTTTAATGATGAGAGAGAAAAATAACAAAAATGACTCACAACATGAAAATTATGAATCAAAACTCATGATGCATGCAAGAACACTATGAATGTCAAGATGAACACCAAGAACACTTTGAAGATCATGATGAACATCAAGAACATAATTTTGAAAAATTTTTTATGCAAAGAAAATATGCAAAACACCAAACTTAGAATTCTTTAATGCATGGACTCTAACAAACGAAGAATGCATATGAAAAACAACAAACAACACAAAACAAGAAAACATCAAGATCAAACAAGAAGACTTACCAAGAACAACTTGAAGATCATGAAGAACACTATGAATGCATGGAATTTTCGAAAAAAATAATGCATAAATTTTAAAACATGCAATTGACACCAAACTTAAAAATTGACTCAAGACTCAAACAAGAACACAAAATATTTTTGGTTTTTGTGATTTTATGATTTTTTTGTATTTTTATTAATTTTTTTCGAAAATATTCTTTAGAAAAACGAAAATAAAGAAAAAATTTTGAAAACTTTTTGAAAAGAAAATTACCTAATCTGAGCAACAAGATGAACCGTCAGTTGTCCATACTCGAACAATCCCAGGCAACGGCACCAAAAACTTGGTGGACGAAATTGTGATCATCAATGTTGTATTCTTTGTTGTTGTATGGAATAATTATAATGGCTCTTTGCTATGTGTCAACACAACTCCGTTCAACTAACCAGCAAGTGTACTAGGTCGTCCAAGTAATAAACCTTACGTGAGTAAGGGTCGATCCCACAGAGATTGTTGGTATCAAGCAAGCTATGGTCATCTCGTAAATCTCAGTCAGGCGGATTATAATTGATTATGGATTTTCGAATAATAATAAATAATAAGCAGAAAATAAATATAAATAACATAGGATAGAAATACTTATGTAAATTAATGGTGGGAATTTCAGATAAGCATATGGAGATATTGTGCCCTTTCTTTTTCTACTTTCCTACTTCTTCCTTTAATCCTTCTTACTCCTTTCCATGGCAAGCTGTATGTAGGGCATCACCGTTTTCAATGGCTACATCCCATCCTCTCAGTGAAAAAGGTCCGAATGCTCTGTCACAGCACGGCTAATCATCTGTCGGTTCTCAATTAGGTTGGAATAGAATCCCTTGATTCTTTTGCGTCTGTCACTAACGCCCAGCCTTCAGGAGTTTGAAGCTCGTCACAGTCATTCAATCCCGGAATCCTACTCAGAATACCACAGACAAGGTTAGACTTTCCGGATTCCCATGAATGCCACCATCAATCTAGCTTATACCACAAAGATTCTGTTTAAGGAATCCAAGAGATATGCGCCCGGCCTAAGGTAGAACGGAAGTGGTTGTCAGTCACGCGCGTTCATAGGTGAGAATGATGATGAGTGTACGGATCATCACATTTATCAAGTTGAAGTGCAACGAATATCTTAGAATAGGAATAAAGAGAATTGAATAGAAACAGTAGTAATTGTATTAAAACTTGAGGTACAGCAGAGCTCCACACCCTTCATCTATGGTGTGTAGAAACTCCACCGTTGAAAATACATAAGTGAAAGGTTCAGGCATGGCCAAATGGCCAACCCCCAAAACGTGATCAATAGCCTCCTAAGATGAAGAATAAAATAAAACTGAGACCAAAGATGTCTAATACAAGAGTAAATTATCCTATTTATACTAGACTAGCTACTAGGGTTTACATGAGTAAGTAATTGATGCATAAATCCACTTCCGGGGCCCACTTGGTGTGTGTTTGGGCTGAACTTGATCTATCCACGAGCTGAGGCTTCTTTTGGAGTTGAACGCCAAGTTGTAACGTGTTTTGGGCGTTCAACTCCGGATCGTGACGTGTTTCTGGTGTTTGACTCCAGACAACAACATGGAACTGGCGTTGAGCGCCAGTTTACATCATCAATTCCCAAATAAAGTATAAACTATTATATATTGCTGGAAAGCTCTGGATGTATACTTTCCAATGCCGTTAAAAGCACGCCATTTGGAGTTTTGTAGCTCCAGAAAATCTATTTCGAGTGCAGGGAGGTCAGATTCCAATAGCATCAGCAGTCCTTTGTCAGCCTCCTATCAGAGTTTTGCTCAATTCCCTCAATTTCAGCCAGAAATTACCTGAAATCAT
>NC_029781.3:78113269-78116203 GCF_000817695.3 Arachis duranensis | reverse complement strand
AGAGGCTTTATTATTTTGGGGGTTAAGTATGATTTTGGTCCTTAAGGTATAGGCCGAAAATTTTTTTCGTTCTCAACCTTTTTTTGCATAAAAAATTGTCCCTAAGGTTCAGCTAGGTTTTAAAATTGTCATTCGGACCAAAATACCCTTCTCTAACAACCTTCTCCAACAAATCTTCTTCACCAAAATACTCAGTTTTGCTTCTTCTTTTTCTTCTTCTTCATCATAGTATCAACAACAACAACAATAAAATCAAAATAGAAATAATATAATAAATAAAGAAATAGAAGCAGAAGAATCAACACAACAATGAATTCAGAAGCAAAAGAATGGAATCAAAATTAGAAGCAGAAGAAACAGAAGCAAAAAAATAATAGAATCAGAATCAACAACAATGGAATCATAATCAAAACCAAAATATCCTCACTCTTTCGCACTCTATATTGTCATTTACTAGAGAGAGTTACCCTCAAATAATGGCTTCTCCACTTCTCTTGATAGCAACTGTCATTCTCGCCGCCGCAAGAATAACCGTCAACGGATGCTCACCGTCGAACAAGGCATCGCTTCGAAGCATTCATGGCAGCCCTGAGCGAGCCCTATCTCGGCATCTTCAAAACATGGTTCGATGATAACTGCTACCTGGATTGGTATGGTATGAGTTGCGACGCCACTGCAAGCCGTGTCTTGGACATCAACCTCTGCGGTGAGTCTGAGGACCTGATCTTCGAGAAGACCGATCGCTCCGGAGAACTGCAAGCTGGACCACCTCACCACCCTCGTTGTTGCTAACTGGAAGGCCATCTCCGGCGAGATCCCTCCCTGTGCCACCTCCCTCGTCGGCGTCGCCGCCACCTTTCTCTTTCCGGTTCTTCTTCTTTCCTTTCCCGTGGTTCCCTTTTTCAATTTTAGCACTCTCGTTCTCTTTTTTTTTTCTTTTTTTATAATTTTTTATTAAAGATAGTTTAGTCCAAAATTTTAAGATTTTATTAAAAAAGATGATTTTAAAATTTAGCTGAACCTTATGAACGATTTTGTATGAAAAAAAGGTTGAAGAAGAAAAAATTTCTTAGTCTATATCTCAAAAATCAAAATCGTACTTAACACCTTTTTTTAGAAACAAAGTTATTATTTAAATTTATATAAAGGTTTTTTTTATGATTATGGCTACTAAAATACGATGCACCATTAAAGAAATCACGCATGATTGAATTGATAATAAAATATAAAAAGATGTTAAATATTAGCATATTTGTTAATGATATCTTTATTTCTAAATGTTAATTTATATGGTTGCCTTATGATTGTACATATTTTGACATTTAAGACATAAAAATTAAGTTAAAATTATAACTTCAGTTGTTTATTCAACTTTGTTTGACTTTATTGACGTTACTTATATTTATTTAACTTCCTTTTTACAAAAAAGTTTTACAACTAAATGATTTATTCAATTTAGTCTAACAAAATTGTATAATCGTTTTTCATATTCATGTGCACTTCTTTTTTTTTCTCATTCGTACACCGCTTCTTCTTTTCCTTTTTTTTTCTTATTTTTTTCTTTAGTTATCACTATTGTCATCATCATCACCGTCGTCACTACCTCCTCTTCTTCCTTTTTTTCGTTTGAATTTCTTCTCTTCTTTTCTTTTTCTCTTCTATTATTATCATCATCATAATCATCGTTATTGTTAGAGAATAAAACAACAAGAATTATGAAAAAATACAATAAGAAAAAAAAATAAAAAAGAAAAAGATGAAAAAGAAGTAACTAGCAGCAGCAAAAGATGAGGACGGAATAAGAAAAATTTTGAGTTATACAGAATTTATCAAAAAAATAATACCAGAATTTTTTAACAATAACATATAGATATTTTAGTTTTGACACCGAAAAATATTTAAACAAATTCGGTATTATTTTTGTTTCTAGCGAGAATTCAATCAAATAAGTGTGAATCTAAATTTATTCAATTAAATAAGATTACAATACATGTTCACTCAAGTCTAATAAAAGCAATACTCCTAAAGTGCAAAAGAAAAGAAAGAAAGAAAAAAAATAAGAAGCAAACAAAAAATACAGCATTAAAGAAAAAATTTCTGTGTTTTGTAATAAAATTTTGATATTAAAATTATAAAATTTTGGTACTATTTTTTTTTTGGAAAGAATTCAATCTAATAAATGTTACTCAAGAAATTTCTGCGTCACAGTAAAAAAATTTCGATGTTATTTTCTGATAAATTTTGTATAACTCAAAACTCCTCCTCCCCTTCTTTTTTGTTATCATCATCATCATCATCTTTATTTTTTTAACTTCTCATAATTCTTATGTTTTATCCTTATAATAAGAATAAAAAAAAAAGAGAAAAAAAATCAAACAAAGAAAAAAATATACATAATGTTTCAAAAATCATCAAAAAGAAGAAAAAAATACAACAATAACAAAACAATAAAAGAACGATGATGATAAAAAAATATGTAAAGAAGAAGAAAGAACATAAAGGATGAAAGAGAAAAAGAAGAATGCAAAAAAGAAGCACGATATATAAAAAGATAACTTTGTCGGGCGTGAACCAATTTGGTTTAACTTGATTATCAAAAAAGTTTAAATGTGTAGTATAACTTTTTTTATTTTTCTAGATTTTTTGGTTATATAAAACAAATAACAATATAAACTTATTAGAGATGAATCTGTTGTGATAAGAATGAGTATGTGGATGCCATTTATTATGGGCAGCTCATGCTCTCAAGGATGAATGCATTAAAAAAATTGGAAAATATAAATTTTCCTTCGCCTATAAATAGAGAAGCAACTGCGGGACTATTACACACAGCAATAAAACATTCCTCTCTCTTTCTTTTAATATAATACTCTTTCTTTTAATATAATACTCTTCTTGCATACTGCCAATACTTCTCTCTCTTTTATGTTATAT
>NC_029781.3:78095275-78110378 GCF_000817695.3 Arachis duranensis | reverse complement strand
AATTAGCAAGTAATATGCAGTCAAATAGGCAATCTCAGACAATTCATATAGTATGCATATGATGAATGCCTGTCCCTAGTGGCTGATGATATCATCTGTCGGTTATAGAGTCAACCCGACAAGTCCTGGCAGTTAACCATTGGACTGTCCCTCTGTCGTATCTCCCCAACTTGAGTCATGCTCATTATAACTTGATCATAATCATGATCCATATCCATCACCCTCACTGGTGAATATTTATCCATCACCATCACTGGTGAATATTTTTGGGGGTGAGCTCGTCCGGGAATTTCACAGTGCCCGGCCACCCTGACGACATAGGGTCAACAGAGCTTCAAGTCTCGACCTGGAGCACGTGGTGGCTAGCCACTGCTTTCTCCCAGGGAAACTCTCATCTCTGATAATGGAAGTGCAACTTTCACAATTCATTCAACAGCATGTATATGCGTTTATACATAGCCATAATCAAGGCTCCGCCGTAACATGGCAATAATCCAGCCATCCGGCTCACGGTTAAATCCATAACCAGCCACCCGGCTCACGGTTAAATCCATAACCAGCTGTTTCATCAACCATTACAGCCTTTCGGCCTATGGCATAACAAGCACTTCCACCACCATCCTCCGCCTCTCACATAGTCATGCTTGATCCTCATTGATCATTCATTTTTCCCTTGCTTCACTCACAAGTTACCACATTCACTAGCTCCTTTTCTAATAGCTAGGCATATCATAATGATTTAAGACATAAGTGGTGAGATCGGAGGCTTAGAAGTATGAAATTTGGCTTTTAAAACTCAAAAATCAACTTTGGGATGAAAACAGGTCCACGCGTACGCGCACTCCACGCGCACGCGTGGATGGCCTCAAAAACTCATCGACGCGTAAGCGTCATGCACGCTAACGCGTGGATTGAAAAATAGCCAAACGACGTGCACGCGTCAACCACGCGTACGCGTGGGTACTCTCGTGCCCCAGGCACAAAGCTGGCACAGTTTTCGCACAACTCTCTGGAAAATGACTGGGCATTGGGTGCAGCACAATCGGTGCGCCCGTGCACATCACGCGCACGCGTGGGTGGCGCTTTCTGGAAGATCGGTGCGTACGCGCCAAGTGCGCCTACGCGCGAGGGGTATTTCTGCTAAAAATTTTCTAAGTTAAAAGCTGCAGAATTCACAGATTCAAACCCCTATCTTCCAATGGACATAACTTCCTCATTTTAAATCATTTTTCATTCGTTCTTCGAACGGCATGGACATCCCGGATCCATTTTCATTTTTAAACAGATTTGGCACAAAATAGAGTCCGTAGTCCAAGTTATGTCCCGTCAAAGTATGCCCAAAAACCATGTTTTTCATACAAAACCACAAAGTGCCATTTTCAAAACAACTCATTTTCAACTCTTTTCAAAATCAATCAAACATGCCAATTTCATCCCTTTTCTTTGAAATCAATCAAAATATATCAAATTCAACATCAAGCCTCCTCAACTCACACATCGACACATTACCACAATTTACAAAATCACTATCTCATTATTTTAACACACTTCACCCAAGTGGCTCAAACTCAAACATATTGACATATCATATACTCTTCCTCATGCTAATTCTCAACAACACCAATCCTAATAAATCATCATGGTACACAATTAATATCATACTCACCATCAACATGGTTCAACCCACAATTCAACCATAACCAATCATCAAGCATATATAACAACATGCATATTTCTCATACATCATACCATCAAGGCATCATTAATCATCATCACATATATGACCACATCATATATCTCAATCATTCAACAACATCAACCATTCAATGCCTATCTTAGGGCCTCTAGCCTAAGTATTTCCTACCACATTACATATTAGATACGGGAAACCGAAACCATACCTTAGCCGATTTTCCCAAGCTCCACCGGAGCACTTCCAAACCATTTATCCACAAGCTCTCAAGGCCTCAACACCTCCAAGAACAGATTTTTCACCACCAAATCCCTTTTTAAGCTTTTCAATATCACCAATCAAGCTCCAATATTCACACATACACAACCTAAGCCACAATCATCATACCCATACACAACATCTCAATATCCAAACATCATAGAATCAACAAATTACACTAGGGATGAGAATCTTACCACACCCAAGGTCCAAGGAGACAAGATTAACCTTCTCCTTCAAGAGAGTTGGGTCCTATAACATCAAAGAGCCCAAAATCTCAACATTTTTGCTCATAAAACTCGAAAACAAGGCTGGAATTTCGAAGAGCAAAACGTGGCTTACCTCAAGATTAATTTTATGGGTTTTGTAGAGCTCTCCGCGGTGAACGCGTGGCCACAAACGGTGCGGCAATCGGAGCTCTAGATCAAAAGTTATGGTGGTTTGAAGATCAAGTGAGAGAAAGAACTTGAGAGAGTGTTCTTCCCTCCATGGACTCCATTTTCAGCATGTGAGTGTGTTTAGTGAGGAGAGAGAATGCTGAAAACTAGGGTTTTGGTCTAGTTATGTTGGGCCAAGGGCCCACTTTGGGTCCGGTTGGCCCGGTTTGGCCCGTTCGGTCCAATCTTGGTCTGATTTCTATAAAATTGGTACCGAAATTCTTGTCTCAGTCTCCTCTATCACATTTAGCCATAAAAATCACATTTTGGGCTTTCTAGAATAAATTCTCATTTATAGGCTAATTAGCTGTTAATTAACCGGGTTTTACAAGATACAAACTGGAGATGTATTTAAATCCCGGTCTGCAGATTGTCATTTTGATGAATCAAAATTTCCAACATTAGGGGGAGAGAATAAGCTTCCTGAAAAGGAACTTAATTGGAATGCATCATCCTTAATGCATTTAGATCCTCGATCAGGGCAATGTGAACTAGAAGTTCAAAAGATTATACATTTGCAAAGAATAGCAAATGAATTGTTTGATGCATTTTCCGATACAAAGAGGATAACCAAGTCTTATATACCACCGAAAAATTCCCCAATTCAAATTGATGTCTCAGTTGGACAAATTGCCACCGAAGCAAATACACGCCAGAAGCGTGGCAGGCCTGTCGGTTCCAAAGACGAAAATCTTCGAAAGAGAAAAGAGGTAAATACTATTCCTGTTGAAAAAGACATAGTAAATACACTTGAAGTTGTCCAAAATTCTGATATAGTTTATGCCAGAAGACGTTCAGGTACCTGAAAATTGTGAAAATGATGAGATGTCGATAAATTATGTCTTTACAGGAGAAAAATGGGACCGAAATAAGACAATTGTGAATGAAATATTTGCATATAATGTGGCATTAAATATCATACATGAAAGTAAGGATCTTGAGCCAAGATCAGTCGAAGAATGTCGACAAAGAAATGATTGGCCAAAATGGGAAGAAGCCATGAAGACTGAGTTAGACTCACTTGCAAAAACATGAAGTCTTTGGACTTATAGTCCGTACACCAGAAGATGTAAAACCTGTTGAATACCGATGGGTATTTGTGAGAAAACAAAATGAGAAAAATGAATTTGTATGCTACAAAGCTTGACTTGTAGCGCAAGGTTTTTCACAGAAGCCCTGTATAGATTATGAAGAAACGTATTCCTCTGTAGTGGATACGATAACATTGCGTTATTTGGTCAGTTTATCTACATATCATAAACTGCATATGTATTTAATGGATGTGGTAACAGCCTATTTATACGGCTCATTAGATCGGGATATCTATATGAAAGTCCCTGAAGGACTAAAGATATCTAAACCATCCAATGAATATTCACAGAGATTATACTCAGTCAAATTGCAAAAGATATTTATATGGTTTGAAGCAATCTGCACGAATGTGATATAATCGTCATACTGAGTATCTGGCCAAAAATGGATTCAACAATGATGATATTTGTCCATGTGTTTTCATAAAGAAATCTGCATCTGGATTCATTATAATTGTTATGTACGTTGATGATTTAAATATCATTGGGACTCCTGAAGAGATTTCAACAATTATAAAAACTTTAAAAGAAGAGTTTGAGATGAAAGATCTTGGAAGGACTAAATTTTGTCTCGACTTGCAGATCGAGCATATAAAAAATGGGATCTTTATTTATCAAACAACATACACAAAGAAGATCTTGAAAAGATTTTATGTTGATAAGTCACATCCCTTGAGTATCCCAATGATCGTAAGATCTTTGGATGTGGAAAATGATCAATTCCGTCCTAAAGAAGAAAATGAAGATATCCTTGGTCCTGAAGTACCATATCTTAGTTCCATTGGAGCGCTAATGTATCTTGCTAATAATACACGACCCGATATATCATTTTCTGTGAACTTACTAGCAAGGTATAGTTCCTCCCCAACCAGAAGACATTGGGATGGAATCAAACAAATCTTTCGATATCTTCATGGAACGGTAGATATGGGATTGTTTTATCCATATGGATCCAAGTCACAATTAGTTGGCTATGCATATGCTCGATACTTGTCTGATCCGCATAAAGGGAGATCTTAAATAGGATACCTATTCACATATGGTGGAACAGCTATATCATGAAGGTCCACAAAACAGACAATTGCAGCAACATTCTCTAATTATGCTGAAATACTAGCAATTCATGAAGCAAGTCGCGAGTATTTTTGGCTAAGGAGTTTGATCAAATATATTCTGTCATCATGTGGACTGATTGATTAGAAGATAGCTCCAACTGTCCTGTTTGAAGATAATAAAGCATGCATTGCTCAACTTAAAGGTGGATACATCAAATATCCATTCAAGTGATAATCTGAAAGATTTATTTACAAAGTCACTCCCAAAATCTTCATTTGAAAAATTGGTACATCATATTGAGATGTGTCGATTTCGAGATGTTAAATGATATCGACAAGAGGGGGAGACTGTACTCTTTTTTCCTTGGTCAGGTTTTTTTCCATTGGATTTTTCTTGACAAAGTTTTTAATAAGGTAGTTCCCATCACAAAGGATTTTGTACTCTTTTTCCTTCACTAAAGTTTTTTCCATTGGGTTTTCTTTAGTAAGGTTTTAACGAGGCATAATCCTAAATGGGCATCCAAGAGGGAGTGTTGTGATAAGAATGAGTATGTGGATGCCATTTATTATGGGCGGCTCATGCTCTCAACGATGAATGCATTAAAGAAATTTGAAAATGTAAATCTTCTTTCGCCTATAAATAGAAAAGCAACTGAGAAACTATTACACACAACAATAAAACATTTCTCTCTCTTTTTTTTAATATAATACTCTTCTTGCATACTGCCAATACTTCTGTCTCTTTTACGTTATAGATATATATAAACTATTTTTATTATATTGAGATTATTATTTTGATAAGTATTAATATTAGAGTCTTCTATTTACACTTCTATATTTTATATGTCTTCTTTATTTATTTTACAACAGAATCATTGAACTTTTATTGTTCTATATTATTTTTATATCGAAATAAGACAAACTAACTCGCTATATCTATACAAAACAATAAAATACCTAGGGGATATTATTTTTTATTGGACTTGTGTCCATTTAGTTGGATATATTTAGAAAAATGCTTGCACTTACAACATCAACCATATTTTAGAGGCTATTTAAGGAAAGCATTAATAGTTTTATAAAAATAATTAAATTCTCATAAAAGTATTAATTCCTTATGGTTGCGTTGCGCTTTCTTCTATTATTATTATTATTATTATTATTATTATTATTATTATTATTATTATTATTAGAGTAAAGTATTATTTTTGTCCCCAATATTTGGGGTAAATCCTATTTGTGTCCCTAACGTTTAAATCGTCCTATTTGTATTCCTAACGTTTGTAAAAGTGATTCAATGTTATCCTACCGTCAATTACACATCATGAACACTTTAGTTTGAGTTTTAAAAATCTTTTCTTGAAGTTAGAATACAAATGTGTGGGATAGAATCGATGATCCACTCCGAAAAATAGCTTATCAAAAGTTGAAACTAATTCCTACAAAATTTACATAATTCACTAGACATAATTGAATCTAAACACAAATAGTGGGTATAATATTAAAATCGAATACATCTAAGTGAGACCTAATTGAGAATGAATACATTCAAGTGATGATAATTGAAAAATATAATCTGATTTGTTAGTATAATTGATAATAGGATAACATTGAATCACTTTTATAAATGTTATGGATACAAAAAAGACGATTTAAACGTTAGGGACACAAATAAGACTTACCCCAAACGTTGAGGATAAAAATGATATTTTACTCTTATTATTATTATTATTATTGCCAAGTCAATTTGGTTGCTGAAGCATTACTAGTTGAGTAATTGATTATGGCTAAAGTGATTGAGAAATTTTCTTCTTCTTCCTACTTGCCAAGTCAATTTGGTTGCTGAAGCATTACTTGTCGAGAAATTGATGTGTTAAAGATAGACCCATAATTAGTTATCCAAACAAAGTCCATATGCCTAACTCATACGGAGCTTAACATAACTATCCCTCCCGTTGTGGGGTTGCATACTTTTCGAACCAGCCATAACAGAATCTGAACCAACTTCTGCCAAGCTCCTCCCTATCCAAGGACATCGTGCCAAGTGTCAACATTCAATTAAATCTAATAGAATCTCTTTATCTTTGTACAACATGAAATTTTTATGTTATAACTGATTTTAAAAAAAAATTAGGATATCCATAACAGTAAACGGTGGACATATATATCTTTCTGTTAATAGATAATACGAAATAAAATAAATTGTCCGTAATTTTGTTATTTTTTGAATTTTTATATAATCTTTAATGCAATTTACATAAATTAAGTAGATCTCAAAATTACATGAATACAACCATTAAAAGTCATTACATACGTGTGCATTTATATATCCATGTAAACCATTACATTCTTATTGCGGTTTACTCATTTTCGCATAATCCGCTATACTCTGTCGCAGTTATGTTCAAGCTCTTCCAAAACATAAACCATTACACTCCTATCATTGTTTACCCTCAATAAAATTTAGCCTTTTAAATTTATTGTTGGTTACCCCGGTTTATGAGCAGATAGAGCTATTATGTATATCAAATGAACGTGATTATCAAATAGAGTGACAAATTCACATGTCAAACCAAAAAATTTAAGAAAAAATTTAAATATGAAAATGAAAATTTTTATTTATGATTGTTTTTTATTTTTTGTTTTTTTGGTGATATTATACAATTGTATCATTGTTATTCTTGTATATCATGTTTATTATTGTTATCTTTTTATAATATGAATTATTAATCCTATTAGGTAGAGCAAATTAAATAAAAATTAACCATACGTAATAATAATAATGAAAATTTATAGCGTATTAAAAAAAAGTACTAGAAAAAATTACTATATTACTTTAGGAGAAGCAGAGAAAGAGTACGTACTTTAGGAGAGAGTGGGGACGAGCGTTTGAGGGTGAAACACCGTGAGAAAGATGGCCATGCCATTCGAAAAAATAAGGGAGAGAGCATGGGAGAGTGTGTATCTGGTGTCAAGGAAGGTTCTTTCTGAGAGGGTTTAGAAAAGCCATCCAAGATCTCTTTTAGAGATAAGGTCATTGGTGCAGAGAAGTCTAAGGCATTTGTATTATTAGGGTCTTTATCTGGGGATGGTATTGCCACGGTAACAAGTAAGTAGGTGATTCTCGTCCACTAATTGCCAGTTTAACGAAAGAGGTAAAGACCTGTCTAGCTAAACCATATAAGGAAGCCATCATGATCAAGGTGCTAGATAAGCATTATGACTACATGGCTCTTATGCATAAGCTTTAGATAGTATGGCGCATCAAAAGAGGATTTAATTGACTGGATGTGGGGTTTGGGTATTTTTCGGTTAAATTTAATATTGCTATAGGTCGTGAGAAAGTCATGCTTGGTGGTCCGTGGTTGATAGATGGTCACTATGTCACAGTAAAGCCATGGGACGTAGATTTTAGGCCATGCGAACAATCCTTCGGATAAATGCTAGTATGGATTCGAGTCTCGAGACTTCCGATTTGGTGCTATCAGGAATAAGCAATGCTGCAAATTGCTTCTGCAATAGGGGTTCCGGTGAAAGTAGACTTGGCCACTAAACTTACAGATAGAGGAAAATATACCCGAAGTTGTGTTCAAATTAATCTTGGGTTGCTAGTAATCAAACATATTATAGTGGAGACCATGACTCATTAATTTGTTCTACTTATGCATGGTATAGGCAAGATAAATCATTGTGCATGGAGAAGGAGTCATCAGAAGAGAAGGGTGATTCTTTCGTTGATGGAAAGAATCATGAAGCCCCGACACTAGTGCCACACAACAATCATGAAATTTAAAAATAGGCTAAATCGGAAGCTCACGATTTGGGTGAGGATTCTTGTAATTTGGGTGAGAAATTATGAGTTTTTAAAGGGAAGGATGTAGTTACAGAATCATTGACCCCTCACGTGTCTGATGGTCATGTTAAGGAGGTATGCATGGATGATAGCAATGGGTCATCCATCAGGTTTGAAGGACCAAGATGGAAAGCAACGCAAGTATGGTTCGAGAAGGGTCCCAAGGCCCAATTTGCATGGTGATGGAGGCAGATCAATTGGCATTAGGATGCGATAGCAAGGAAAGCATGAAATTGTACCATCTCCATCGCGCAGAACTCCTGCACGTCGTGGAATTTCTCTCAGGAAGCGTCTACGACCTTTCTCCCTGCAGAACTTGCCAGTTGATAAAAATGATGGTGCAACGGAGGAAACCTTAGTAGATGGAAGCAGGGCGGGTGCAGTGTTTGGGGGTCCGAGGGTGGCAATTATTGAGTATCAGAGTGTGCCAGTACCGCAGGACAAAGTACCTATTGAGGTTGGTATTTCTATTTAGAGTATTATGTTCTTATTTATTCTGTCCCTATTATTTATGGATAGTTTAAATATGATTGTTTGGAATATTAGAGATGCTTCTAATAAGTTAGTTCGGGTGCATTATAAGGAACTTGTTAGGAAATTTAGACCTATTTTCTTTATTGTGGTTGAAACTCACTCCCCTTTTTAGCATTTAAAATTGTTCTACAAAAGGTTAGGGTATCACTCTGTTTGTATAGGGGAAGCAGAGTGGCATAAGAGGATATTTGGTTTCTATCCTCTATATAGGGTGTTTGTTGTAAGGTCATTGATGCTTTTGATCAAGGTGTTACTCTTGAGGTTCAATCTGATAATTTAATTTGAAGGTGTAGTGGTATTTATGGTATCCTTCAATTTAATAAAAGGGTTCGCCTTTGGGATTATCTTGTCGCATAATCCATGATTTTTCGAGGACCTTGGATTGTTCTTGGTGATTTTAATGAAGTCATATTTTCCCATGAATCTAAGGGCTGCAAATTTTCTCATTAAAGAGCAGACATGTTTGCTACTTCATTAAGGGATAGTGGTTTGTTTGATCTGAAGAATATTGGGAGACGATTTTTTTGGTACGGGAGGGTGAAAAATTATGTTGACGTGCCAAAAAATCTTGACCGAGTCTGTATAAATAGTGGTTGGTTATCTATCTTTTCAGAGGCTTATGCAGAAGTTTTAAATAGGTTTCAATCTGATCATTGCCCTATTCTGGTGCGTTGTAAAAGTCGTCCTCAACCTAAAAGGAATCGACCTTTCCGATTTGTTGCTGCTTGGGCTACTCATCCTGGGTATAAGAATATTGTGAATCAGTCATGGTGGTCTAGTAATAGAGGGATTCATGGCAAACTTTCAGAAGTGCAGAAGAATTCATTAGAGTTTAACTTAAAGGTGTTTGGTAATATTTTTGTTAAGAAATGTGAATTAGAGCAGCATATTAATTATTTACAGAAGCATTTGAAAGTGGTGGATAGCATTTATTTGCGTCAGAAAAAGCAACAGTTGCTTGATGATTATAATAATACACTAGTGCAAGAAGAGCTCCTATGGTTCCAAAAGTCCAGAGAGTATTGGGTAAGGTTCGGGGATAGGAATACAAGATTCTTTCATGTTCAAACTCTTGTGCAAAGGAAGCATAATAAGATTCATGGCCTTTTTTTCAAGGATGGAGTGTGAAAAACTAATTCGGAGGTTTTGAGTCGAGAAGTAGAGTCTTTCTACAAAAGTTTATTCTGTCATTTGGATGATGTTGATTTGGGTTGCCTTGGTGATGTGCCTCTTCTTTCTTTGAATGAGGAAGCTTATAATGATCTTACGGCACCAGTTACTATGGAGGAAGTCAGAACAGCTATTTTTCACATGAACGCTTTCAAAACTCTGGGTCCTGATGGGTTTAACGCTTTCTTCTTCAAGGAATATTGGGAGATCATTGGTCTTAATGTTTGAAAGATGGTTAAGCAGGAATTCTCCGGTGTTGCTCTTGATCCGAGAATGATGGAGACTTTACTAGTTCTTATTCCAAAGGTTGAATCGTTGGTATCTATGAAAGATTTCATGCCGATTAGTCTCTGCAATGTAGTTTACAAGATCATCACAAAGGTCCTTGCTAATAGGCTCCGTCCTCATCTTGCGGACAATGTTGGCCTGTTTCAAGGAGGGTTTATTTTGGGACGAGGAACTCCTGACAACATCATTATTGCTCAAGAGGTCCTCTACTTTATGAAGAAGACTAAATCAAAGAAAGGCACACTAGCCTTTAAAATTGATCTGGAGAAAGCTTATGACAGAGTTGACTAGAGGTTTTTAGCCCATACCCTTAAGAGCTTTGGTTTTTCCAGTTCTACAATTAATTTGATTATGAATTATGTCACTGCTTTCTCCTTATATATTCTTTGGAATGAGAATTGTCTGAATGGCTTTACTCCTAGCCGGTGCCTTAGACAAGGAGATCCTATGTCACCCTATCTTTTTATGTTGTGTATGGAGAGATTGGCATGCTTTTTAGCCATTAGGTTGATTTGGGCTTGTGGGAGCCGGTTCCTGTTTCTAGAGGGGGACCAAGAATATCCCACTTAATGTTTGCAGATGACTTGCTTTTATTTTATAAAACTACAAAGAGACAAGTGCAAAATGTGATGTTGGTTTTAGAGACTTTTTGCAAAGCATCTAGGATGAAGATTAATGTGAAAAAGTCTAAAGCGCTTTACTCTAAGAATGTCTCTGCAACAAGGAAAGAGATTTTCACTGGGGTGTCCTCTATCTGATTTGTCCAGAACTTGGGCAAGTATCTTGGGGTTACCCTTAGCCATTCTAGCGTGACCCGTTCAGCTTTCAATGGTGTCCTGGATAAGATTTGGGATAGACTAGCAAGATGGAAAGGGAGTTTACTCAATTGGGATGGTAGACTCTGCTTGGTTAATTCTGTTGCAGCCGTTATTCCCACGTACTAGATGCAAGTATCTTTTTTTCAAAGGAATCATTAGTAAATTGGAGTCTATAATGAGAAATTTTTTTTGAAAAGGACAAGTTGATGAAAGAGGATTGCATCTTGTTAGTTGGAAGGTACTTGTTACTCCAAAAAATATGGAGGTTTGGGGATTAGAGATCCTTATTGTGTGAATATTGCTCTTCTTGGGAAGCTAGTTTATACTTTTTCTCAGCAGCCAAACAAGTTATGGGTCCAATTGTTGGATGACAAATACCGATCATCTATATATGATTGTTTTAGTTGTCCTTAGAACAATGGCTCTCCCATTTGGAGGAGTCTTTGCAAGGCTTGGAAAGTGTTGAAGGATGGGTTTGCTTGGTGTATTGGAAATTTGAACCAAAATTTTTAGTTTTCTAGTTGGAGGAGAAAATGGCAGTTATCTAATGAGATGGATTATATTCTCATTTCTGACTCGAATCTCCGGATACAAGATATCTGGTTAGTTGGTAGGTAGAATTTGGATACTCTTTATTCTCCTTTATCTTAAAATCTGAAAGGTAATATTCTTTCTTACAATCCAGATGTGCAAGTAGGCCCGGAAATGGGTTGGAATTAGTCTGGGTCTACTGCCAAACTCTATGATTCACGCAATGGTTACTTGTAGTTGTGTAAGCAGCTGTTTAGTTGGGAGGAGCGGGAGAAATGGCTTTAGCTTTGGCACCAGCTTGTTTCAGAAAAGCACAACTTTTTAGCTTGGCTGTGTCTTAAGGAGGCTATTCCTACTGTAAATTTTTGCTTCAAAAGAGATATGTCATCATCGGATAGGTGCCTAAGATGTCTTTCTAGCCAGGAATCAGTTTTAGATTGTATTTGAGATTGTCCAAAAGCTCAGCTTGTATGGCATAGGTTGGATATTTTTTGTCATCCTCTAGATTTGAAGAACTGGTTCTTGTATCATAGCAGAGAACATCCGTTCAGGTTATTTTTGGGACTTTGGTGGATATGGCGAACAAGGAATAATGACATCTTTAATCCTTACGAGACTTGACTTCCGAAAAAAGTGATTTGTCTAGCATTAGCTTCAGAAACGGAGCTTAGAAATACTTCTGAATTACAACGTACGTCGCTTCCCTCTATTCTAAATGGTTTTTGGAATCTCCCATCCATTGGTACTTTCAAGATTAATTGTGATGCTAGTTATCCTAGTTCGGGTGATAGTGTTGGTTTTGCTTGCGTTATTAGAGATTGCAATGGGAGCTGACAAAGGGGATGCTTGGGAATGATTGAGAGTAATAATATTCTTCAAGAGGAACTGTTTGCTATTTGGAAAGGATATCTCTTAGCCTGGGATGTGGGTCAGCGAGATGTTATTTGTGAGACGAATTATGTGGAAGCGTTTAATCTTGTAACTAGTCACCAAGATGGTTTTGGGTTTATTGATCCGTTGGTGCTCAAAATAAGGGATATCATGGCAAAGATGGTGATGTGGTTACAACTTCATCATGTGGAGTTTTCTTCTCATTAAAAGGAGTTTAGGAGTAGTCTTAAACGGAACTGTCATTTTATTTAAGTGATTCCTTTGTTTTTCTTGTTCTTTTTCTTTGTTTAATTTATTTAAGTCACCAAAAAATATTACTTTAGGAGAGACTGAATGTAAACCACAGCAAGGTATGGCGAATTATGTGAAAACGAGTAAACTGCGGTGGAAGTCTAACGGTTTATATAGATACATAATTGAACAGGTATGTAATGGATTCTCAATTATTGTATTCATGTAATTTTAAAATCTATTTATTTTATTTATGTGAATTGCCTTAATTTTTAGGGCTCTTTATTTAACATGAATCTATCCTACTAAAACAGGTGAAGTTTGGTTCTAAAAGTTATTAATTTACGTGATGATCTCTTATAAATAGACACGTCACAGTAGTTAACGGTACATATAAGCATTACCGTTAAATTTTACATAATAAATTGATAGAATAATATAACTAATGGGTTAATAGTCAAATTAGTCCTTGAAAGATAAGGCATTCTTTAAATTCGTCCTTGAAAGATTTTTTCAATCAAATTGGTCCTTTAAAAATTACGAATTAATCATATCTGTCCTTCAATTACTCCACTCATAATTTTTGTAAACAATTGATAATGTGAAATGTTAACTGATAGCATTCATGACATATAACATGTTCAATTAGATGTTGACTAAATATATTTACAAAAATCTATCAATTTAGTCACTAGGTCATATTAGGAATAAGCTTTTTGTAATTGGGAAAAATGACTAAATTAATAAACTTTCATAAACATATTTGGTCAATATCTAATTAGACATATCAAGTATTATATATGATTAATTAAATTTTACAACATCAATATTTGAAGAAAATTGTTAATGGAGTTATTAGAGGACGGATATGATTAATTTGCATATTTTGAAGGACCAATTTAATTAAAGAAAAATTTTAATGATAAATTTAAAAAATGTCTTATCTTTTAGAGATTAATTGACTATTAACCCTGTAACTAACTGATATAAAGACCAAATTATTTTGTTTGGAAACTAATTAGTCCAAAATAAAAATTTTCACACAGCAAAATTTGATAAATTCATAACCAGATCGGAGGGCCAGGTGAGATTAAAATCCTCTTATAACTCCGATCATCATGCTGGAAACAACTTAAGGTTGAACTACATTATGGACATGATTAGTGATCTTAGGTAATCGAGGATTAGTCCTCGTGTTTAATTATTAATAACACAATTATATGAAGTAAGGAAACGAAAAATTGGAACAGAGTACGAATAGAAGAAAATAGAATACAATTTAGCTAGATTATACCATGTGTGGGAGAATATTATTAATTTACATGGAATTAAGATCCATGATAAAATGTTTATATAAGAGTGTAGCAAATACAAAGATCAATAAATTTTCAAATATTTTTTTATTATATAAATTTTGTTTATCTATATAACACATTTTGCAGGTGGAACAGGTGTGGAAGCAGGAGCTGAATCATGATCAGAAGGAGCAGCTGCATCACAGTAGCCTCGTAAGATATTAGTTTCTTCAACAGTGACACCGAAAGAAGTGAGCAATGCAGGCCAACAATTACGTGTAAACACATAAATTACATGGCAACATTCGTGACCAAGGTGAGACTCACCATTCAGAAGAACAGAACAATCTCATTGCTACAAGATTTCAACTCCAATAGCGAATCCCAGCAATTCACTGCCTCTTCTTCATTGTTATCATCACTATTCTTCCCTTGAAGCCTACTGATTCTGATAGATAGGTCTTGGTGTTGTTTTGCCTTCATGGCCAAGTCCCTTGTTGCTGTTGCAAATACAACGAAGCAAGCAAGGCTCATCAACAATAATAATAAGAACCCTTCTCTTTTGATGAGACCCATGAAATTAAGCTTGAGGAAATGCTTTCTGATGTTATTAGGCAAATGATGAGTGAAAACTCTTCACTGGTCGAAACTAGCTAATATATATATATATGAGAAAACAATGGATTTCTATAACTGATGCCGCTGCTTAACAATCATTGGTTTCTTGGAATTTATAAAGATTTTGATTTTGAAGCACCTGAATTATTGCCTGCAGCATCTCCTTATACATAGGGGTGGCAACACTATCCGAATTCGCAGGTACCCACCCAGCTTCTACCTATTTGGGGCGTTACCCGCCCTCGTATCGGAGCGAATTTTAACGGGGCAGATTCTTGGACGGGTCGGGTTTAGGTTAAACCCGCTCCGGTATATATAATATATATTTTTAATATATAAT
>NC_029781.3:78093871-78095152 GCF_000817695.3 Arachis duranensis | reverse complement strand
ATTAATATTATATCATATTTAAATTTTTAAAATTTAATTTTATTTGTTAGATTTAATAATTATAGAAACGGATAGGGGCGGAGCGGATACCCGCAGAAATGGATCAGAGTTTAACATTTTACTATTTGCAGATAGAAACGGGACGGATTCGATGCAAGTTTTTATAAAACGGAGCGAGATCAGATAGAGTAAAAATCTGCCTCTACCTACCCTGTTCTCACCCCTACTTATACACTATTATTGGAATTTTGGAAAAAAGAATAAAAATTATTTAATTTTTTTAACAAGAATAAAAATTAGAAGTATTAAATACGGTGAAACTACTTCTATTCTATGTTCCAACATCTATTTTTTTTTTCTTTGGGACTTGGACAGTGAAACATGCTTAGTTAAATTTTTTTAATTTTAATTTAGTTATTTTTTATTATAAAAAAGTAGACATTTTTTGCGAGCCAATCAACCAACTCGCCATTTGACGAGGTAAGTAAATTTTTTAACCAGTTCAATTAAGCAGGATAAGCCAATCTGCTCCGTTTTAGATGTGGACCTAGAAAAGGTGGGATGGATTTATTCATTACCATCCTTAGTGTAGAGGAAATAATATACTTGTAAATACGAGAGACCTTAAAAAAATCAATTTAAATCCAATTAAATTAAAACTGTGCCAAAGCATATATTAAGTAAATTAGATTTTTGAAATTAAAACTTAAAAAAAATAACCTTTTTCATTTTTAGGGTAAAGTAATAAATTGATTATCTATATTTGGACATAATCTTATTTTGATTCCTAAAATTTAAAGTGTCTTATTTGAATCTAAAAAAATTTCACCTAACTTCAATATAATCCTGTCATAAAATCAAAATTAAATAATTAACAAAACTTATTTTTCAGATATAAAAAACTTATATAACCAAATTCTATGGGTTGTCGAGGAAAGTTTTCGTGACCATAGTCTCGTCCTCGTTGCCACCAGCGAACTTTTTCGCAGAAAGTGAATTCTCAACGATATTCTCCATGTACTTGAACCAAGACCAATGACTCGTAGTGATGCATCTGCTGCTGATCCGGTATCTCTGGAGTTTGTACCTCTTTTTTAGGAAAGGATATTAAGATTTGAAGGAAAGATGATGTTAATTATTTAACATTAACTTCACGACAGGACTACATTAAAGTTAAATAAAATTTATTTGTATTCAAATAAGACATTTTAAATCTTAGAGACCAAACAAAATTCGATTCAAATGTAGAGGAATCAATTCACTATTTTATTAATACTACTA
>NC_029781.3:78082861-78093596 GCF_000817695.3 Arachis duranensis | reverse complement strand
CTCTCTCTCTCTCTCTCTCTCTCTCTCTAAATATGTACTGACACTAGGTTATAAGAGAAAATACAAAAAAATATGAATAATAAACGAAAATTAGAAAAAATTTATCAATAATATGACATTACAGCTGAAAAAGCACCTAGCAATTATAATAGAGTCATTAAGAGAAAAAATACAAAAACTTATAGGAATAGATATAGGTATCAATCGAAAGAACCTTACACGAGGAAATTAGCCAAAACAAAATTACAGAAAAAATAAAAGTGGAATAATCAAAAGAAAAGTAATAAAAAATAAATAGTTTGTTAGAAGTGTAAAAGATCAGGTCATTATGCTAATAACTGCAAAACAGAAAAAAAATAAACAAATTAATAATGAAGAAGTAAGAAAAGCTTTAACGGCTATACTAATTGAAAGTGAATCAGAAATCAAAACGGAAAACGAATATTCTTCTGATGATTCAGAAAACTTTATACAACAATTAGATATACCATCTTTCTCAGAGTCTTCTGAAATAGAGAAAGATTCGTGTCTAGGACCAGAAATATGTAACTGTGATAGTTGTATATAATCTTTAAATGTAATTACGAGAACTCAAAAGTCAATCAATACCCTAACTAGAGAATAAACAAACACTTTAATTTCTATAATAGATAAATTAGGAGATTCTCCCTTAAAAGATGAATTCTTATTTCAATTATATGATATGATCAGGAAAGAAGAAAAATCTAAAGAAGAAATAAGACTCGTAGAAATTAAGGAAATATATAATAGATTTAGAACACCTAAAGAAAAAACTTCTTTAAAACATTTACAAGAAAAGATAAAAATGTTAAAATCTGAAATTTCTGAATTAAAACAATAAAATATATATCTCGACTATAAAAATACTAAAATTAGAAGGAAAAAACATAGTAAGATTACAAAAAGGAAAAGAAAGATTAGAATCAATAGAAGAAAAAAAGAAATTATAAATTCAATTAATTATATTAATCAAAATTAACATTATTAATTAACTAGAAATGGTATACTCCTGTAGTCATAATAATCGGAACAGAGAAATTTGAGTTTATGGCTATGATAGACTCAGGGGCAGATGTAAATTATATCCAAAAAGGATTAATATCTACCAAGTACTATGAAAAAACAATTGAAACTATTGTCAAAGCAGAAAATAACAAAATGACCATAAACTATAAGACTTCTAAAGCAAAAATTTGTAAGGAAAATATATACTTTTCAACTACCTTTTTCTTAGCAAAAAGAATATCTCAACGAGTTATATTAGGAAATTCCTTCATTCTGCTATTATATCCTTTTACGGTAGATGTAGAAGGTGTAACCACCTATTGTATACCAAACCAATGTTAGACACAGAACCTTTGAAAAGTCTTTTTATGATCAAGTCTCAAATCATATGGTTATTTATAGCTTTAATTTCAGAAATTATTTTATTAAAGATAATTAAGACAAGTTTTGATTTATTGAATTTGAGGTGAGTTATGATTATTATTCAATTTTATAATTATTGGATTATTTTCTATATTTTGATTATAAAGTTGATAGTGGTGGAAGAATAAGGATTTCTATATGATTTGGATTAAATAATTAATATTTTAAATATTAGTACTGCTACTTTGGAAAATAAATGATTTAATTATATTATTCCTAATTATTTGATTTGGACATTTTATTGAAAATAATTGGTGCAATTGATGAGCAAATAGTATTTTTATAGATATTATTGTTGGGTTTAAATTGGGTTTTAATTACTATATTATTTCCAATTTTAGGTAAAATTACCATAATGTCCCTAACCCTAATTTTGCCACACCTATCCCCAAAAACCCTTATCTTCATGCTGCGCAGCCAACAGCCTCTCCTTCATTCTCTTTGCTGCGCAGCCTTGTGATGAACACACACACACCCACTGCTCTTGAGAAGAAACGAAGAAAGCAAGCGAAGGGATCCAAGAAGAGGGAGATCAGAATCGGAAGGGAAGGGGGTCGTATCTCACGCCGAGCAGTCGTGTCGCGCCTGTCACGAGTTCACCGCCACCACTGCGCCGTTGTGCCATCACCAGAAAGAGCAGAATCGATATGGGGGTTGGCTCGCGAGTGAGGGTAGTCGCGAGCTTGGAGCCGCCGCGCCATCGTCACCACTGCGTCCACGTTGGTTGTCGCCGCTATGATGCACCCGAGAGGAGAGAAGTCGTGCTGGAAGGCTGGCCACCAGAGGCACTGCTGCTACGAACCTGCTGCCACCGTGCATCCTCATTGCCGCCACTGACCGGCCAATTCGCCTCGCCATGGTCACCGCCGTGGGTTTTGCTGCTGGTGAGGAAGGGACGCTGCCTTGCGACATCGCCGGCGTGCCTGGGCGCTGTTGCTGCGAGCGTGCCATCACTAGAGCTGGGTGGTTGCTGTCATGGGAGCCGTGAAAGAAGGAGGGAGAAGCCATGCCGTTGTTCTGGCCGCTGATGAGCGGATAATTTATATGCTTTTTGGCATTATTTTTAGGTAGTTTTTAGTAGGATATAGCTACTTTTAGGGATGTTTGTATTAGTTTTTATGCAAAATTTATATTTCTGGACTTTACTATGAGTTTGTGTGTTTTTCTGTGATTTCATGTATTTTCTAGCTGAAATTGAGGGACCTGAGCAAAAATCTGATAGGAGGCTGAAACAGGACTATAGATGCTGTTGAATTCTGACCTCCCTGCACTCGAGATGGATTTTCTGGAGCTTCAAAACTCCAAATGGCACACTCTCAAATGCGTTGGAAGGTAGACGTCCAGGGCTTTCCAGCAATATATAATAGTTTATACTTTATTCGAGTTTAGATGAAGCAAACTGGCATTCAACGCCAGCACTATGCTGCATTCTGGAGTAAAACGTCAGGAACACGTCACAAACCAGAGTTAAATGCCAAAAACACGTTACAGCATAGCGTTTAACCCCAAGAGAAGCCTCTGCACGTGTAAAGTTCAAGCTCAGCCCAAGCACACACCAAAGTGGGCCCCGGAAGTGGATTTCTACACTTAGACTTATTTCTGTAAATCCAAGTAACTAGTTTAGTATAAATAGAACTTTTTACTATTGTGTTTTGATCTTTTGATAATCTTTGGAAGAGCTTTTGGAACATTTTTTATTATTGTTAGTCCTTAGACACTAGGGGCTTGCCTCACGGCCATGCCTACCTTATTATCACTTATGTATTTTCAACGGTGGAGTTTCTACACACCATAGATTAAGGTGTGGAGCTCTGCTGTTCCTTGAGTATTAATGCAATTACTATTATTCTTCTTTTCAATTTAGCTTATTCTTATTCCAAGATATTCACTGCACTTCAACATGATGAATGCGATGATCCATGACACTCATCATCATTCTCACCTATGAACGCGTGCCTGACAACCACTTCCATTCTACCTTAGATTGAGCGCATATCTCTTAGCCTCCATTCCGAAAGATCAGAGTCTTCGTGGTATAAGCTAGAATTATTGGCGGCCATTCCTAAGATCCAGAAAGTCTAAACCTTGTCTGTGGTATTCTGAGTAGGATCTGAGATGGGATGACTGTGACGAGCTTCAAACTCGCGAGTGTTGGGCGTAGTGACAGACGCAAAAGAATCACTGGATTCTATTCCAACATGATCGAGAACCGACAGATGATTAGCCATGCTGTGATAGCGCATTCAGACCATTTTCACTGAGAGGACGGGAGGTAGCCATTGACAACAGTGAAATCCAACATACAACTTGCCATGGAAATGGGTAAGAATGATTGGATGAAAGCAGTAGGAAAGCAGGGATTCAGAAGGAACACAGTATCTTCATGCGCTTATCTGAAATTCCCACTAATGAATTACATAAGTATCTCTATCTTTATTTTATGCTTTATTTATCTCTATATTCGAAAACCATTATAACCATTTGAATCCGCCTGACTGAGATTTACAAGATGACCATAGCTTGCTTTATACCAATAATTTTCGTGGGATCGACCCTTACTCACGTAAGGTTTATTACTTGGATGACCCAGTGCACTTGCTGGTTAGTTGTGCGAAGTTGTGAAGAATGTGTGTGAACCATAGTAGTGTGCACCGATTTTTTGGAGCCATTGCTAGGAATTGTTCAAGTTGTGAAAAATATGAGTCACAATTTTGCCTATCAGCCGCCGGGGCTTCAATGGCAGTCGGAAGCTGCCGTTGCCCAAGCAGCTGCAACCGGGGTTGTCTCCTGTCGTGTATGGCTACCGAAGAAGTTGTTGTGGCCGCCAAAACCACCGCTGGAACTACTGGTTACTTCTGCCGTCATTAGAAAGTTTTTTGGTAAGGGTTTTATTTAAGGTTTCTGTCCTTTTTGACTTCCGAGGTTACTATGGTCACTGCCTGCTGGTTTCAGTCGTCGTGATTGGAATTTGTTGCCGCTACCACTTGAGGTGGCTGCCGAGTTACCGCTGAACCGGTTCGGAGATCGCCGCTATTTTGGTTCAACCATTCCTTCTTCGGTTCAGTAAGCGTTTCGATTTGAAAGCCCTTTAGTTACTATTCTGTTATCATACGCTGAGGTTTGTGGCGTTAATTGCTATACGATTGTGTTCGGTTGTTGTATGTTGCGATTAGAGTTGTTGAGAATGTTGCGAAAGTGGCTTGGAACCGAGGTTTTAGCTGTCGGGATTTTGATTGTTGATCTCAGGTCGAGGTGGAAAGGATTCTGTGACGCATTTGGGCTATGGTTTTACGTTTTGAGGTAGGGGCGCTTTCCAAAAATTATGTTTTGTGTATTGGAATTATTACATATGGATACTGGTGTGAGATTATGTGTATTTGGTGATTGTATCTGCCTTATGTATTATTTGATTGACTCGAATGATTATGGATGTTGGTTTGGCTGAATTGTTGTGCAGCTTTGTGAAATGTAATGTTTGAAGTTGATTCTTTAAAGATTTGAAATATGAGTTTAATCCATTGAGGATTGATTTGAATTGAGTTAATTAGTTTGATAATGTGAAAAGTCGAATGCACTTTTGAATTCAGCCTGGTTTACTTTAATTGACTTGATTTTGGACAAAAGTTTTGTTACTGAACCGTTTCTTTAAAGCTTTGGAAATGAGTTAAATCGGTTGATATTGAGTTGATTTTGAAATGGTTTCCTTGAGATATGCCACTGAGGCGACTGCTGGATTTAGCTTGCTTTTGAATTGATTTCTGGTTTTGGGCTGTTGAAAAGGAATGAGAAACGGTTTAGTTGAGACCCGAACCGGGTGGCAAAAGTCCAAGTTTTAGGGGAGGTGCTACCGAAATTTCTACAAAATCCTAGTCTTCTTTGAAAAGTTATTTAAAAAGGGTTGGATTTGATAAGTTGTATTATTTGATTTATTAAAAGAATATTTATGTTTTCAAGCTTAATTTATTTGATGAACTTTATGCCTTGAGTTCGACTTATTTAGAAATAAACTATTTTTACCGTTTGAATCACTGAAGGAAAGAATGATGCTCTAATCAATATAAAAAGGAGCTTTTAGTGATTTCAAAGGAATCTAGACTTTTGATTGAGTAACTAAGTTTGAGGTATTTTGGAAGAGTTAGAAAAAATGGGTTCCAAAAAGAAACCTGAAAGTGGTTTGATTCAAATGAACCGGTTCCTTTTCAAATGAGTTTATTTTTGGACCGGTTGGAACTTGTGATTTTGTATGGTCGGTTTCATAATAAATTCAGTTTTATTTACTTGAACCAAGAATCCATGATTTTAAGAGTTTTAATAACTAAAAACATACTAAAAACAATGCCAAAAAGCGTACAAATTATCCGCTCATCAGCTTTGTTTTAAAAAGAGAACTCACTTTGAGTAAATTTGGCTTACGAGCCTGTGATGATTTGAGAAATGAGATCTTTAAAGCCAAGGCTGAAAAGAGTTGAAATTTGATTTCAAAGTGAAATGGCTTGAGAAAAGTGATTTATGGCTTAAATGCTGGTTTTATGAATTTGGTGATGTTGAATGGTGGAAGTGCTGTTTTGTTATGGGCCGGAATGGCTGGGTATGATTATGAATATTGGCTGGTTTTGGATTGAAACGTGAGCCGAAATGGCTGTGTATGATATTGATTTATGGTTGATTACCGAATGAGTTATGGGCCGTATGGCTGACTATGAATTACGAATTTAAGCCAGATGGCTGAGATGGATGTTGATCCATGGCTGGGATTGAATGAATATATGCTTGAGATACCTGGGTAGTAGCAAGGGTTGTGGTTCGTCCCACTTGCTCTAGGTCAGAGACTGTGACACCTGGGTAGTAGCGGTAGTAGTGGTGACTCCACTCGCTCCAGGTTGAGCTTTTAAACACCCGCCTGGGTAGTAGCCGCAGTAGTGGTTATTCCACTAGCTCTGGGTTGAGCGGGTAGTAGCAATGGGGTTGTAGTTCAAACCTACTTGCTCCGCGATGGGTGTTTCTGTCCATGGTTATCTACCAGGACGTGTCGGGTTGGCTATATAACCGACAGATAATATCATCAGCCACTAGGACAGGCATGCATCATATGCATCTATGTAACATTGTTTGGGTGTGCATATTGTATGTGGTTTGCCTTTGTGATTAACTGCTAATTGTTCTACTTACTGTAACTGTTCGTTTGTGCTTGAACTTCATATCTGTGTTTGCATCTGGGACACTGTTGGATTGTGGTGATTGGTTGATGGTTTGGGCCTAGGGCCGTGGTTAAAATGAGATGGACCGATGATTGGTTCCGGTTTTGTGTTTTTGGTTTGAAAAAGTATGAAATGCTAATTTGGTTCAGCATGGTTAAACCTTTTTGAAAGGCTTTTGAGTTTTTGAGAATTGAACGGTTCCTTTTTTTAGAAAAGATTTCCGACTTTACTTTTATTGTAAACCGTTGTTTTTGAAAAGAGGCATAACACTGTTATTAATTACTGGTGCGGTTATCTTCACATATCCTATTACAGTAATTTCCAAAAACCCTCTACTGAGAACCCTTTCGAGGATGATGTTCTCACCCCCTACATTTCTCCCCTTTCAGGATATGGGCGCAGAAGTCACGAAGAGTTATTTAGTTGTTGTTGAAATACTCTGTATTGCTTTAGATTATTATCTTTGTACCCTTGCCTTTATCTTGATATATTCTGTAAGAGGGATAGGAATTGTATTGGGTAATGTTTGTAATATCAAAAGTATTTTTTGGAAGCGGTATTGCGGTTTAAAGTTTTAAACAGGCTCATATTTTAGTATTAAATAGTATAAGTGTCATCGTAATGTCCGAGCTATCAGAGTTGCACAGCCAGAAGCGTGAGCTTTGGTAGTTAGGGTGCTACAACCAACCTATTCTATTTGAATTTATACAAAAACCCAAAAGAAAGGAACTAAATTTACTACAACAAATTGCTACTTCACAAATCAATATAATAGAAAGAAAAAAGAAACAAGTTAATTTTCTGAACCAAGAAATTGTATATAAGAAAATAGAACAACAATTAGAAAGCCAAAAAAATTCAAACTCTAATAAAAGAGATAGAAGATAGGATAAAAAGGGAGTTGTGCAGCTTATATCCAAAAGATTTTCATTATAGAAAATTACATGAAATATCTCTACCCTATGAAGATGACTTTAATGAAAAAGATATCCCACTAAAGCCAAACCGATACAAATGAACAAAGAATTATTGACATATTGTAAAAAAAATCCAGGAATACTTAGATAAAGGAGTAATCAAGCCATCAAAATCTCCTTAGAGTTGCACAGGATTCTATGTAATGAAAGCTTTAGAAATCAAAAGAAGAGCTCCAAGGTTAGTAATTAATTACAAACCTTTAAATAAAGCCTTAAAATGGATAAGATACCCCTTATCAAATAAAATGACTTAATTAAAAGACTAAGTAAGGCTACTGTATTTTCTAAATTTGATTTAAAATCCGGATACTATCAAATATCAGTAAAAGAAGAAGACCGATATAAAATAGCTTTTATATTACCCTTTGGACATTATGAATGGAATATAATGCCCCAAGGTTTAAAAAATGCACCAAATGAATTTCAAAAAATTATGAATAATATTTTTTATTCATTTGTATATTTTACCATAGTCTACTTAGACGATGTTCTTGTATACTCTAAAGGAATAAACCAACATATTCAACACATAGAAAAAAATTTTAATATTATAAAAGAAAATGGTCTTGTACTATCTAAAAAGAAAATGAAAATATTTATAACAAAAGTAAGGTTTCTAGGATATGAAAATTTTCAAGGAACAATTACTTCAGTTAAGAGATCTGTTGAATTTGCAGAAAAATTTTCAAATAAAATTATCGACAAAAAACAATTACAAATATTCTTAGGATGTCTTAATTATGTATCTGAATTTCTACCAGGAATAAGAACTTTAGGTGAACCTTTATATAAAAGGCTAATAAAACAGCCTCCTCCTTGGACAGAAGACATGTCTAAAATAGTTTAAAAAATTAAATATTTAGTAAAAGAAATTTCTTGTTTGAGTATATCAGACCCTAAGGCAAGACTAATCGTAGAAATAGATGCTTCAGTATTAGGATATAGAAGAATACTTAAACAAGTTCTTCCAAACTCCTCAAAAGAACAAATAGTTAAATATCATTTGGGTATATGGAACCCAGACCAGAAAAATTATGCTACCATTAAAAAATAAATATTAGCCATTGTTCTATGTGTTTTATGTTTTCAAGAAGATTTGTTCAATAAAACCTTCTTGATCATAACTGATTGCAAAGCAGCTCCTAGTGTATTAAAGAATGATTTTAAAAAGCTAGTTTTTAAACAAAAATATTTGCTAGATGGCAAGCTATATTATCATGCTATGATTTTTCTATTGAGCATATTAAAGGAGAGTCAAATGCATTACCTGATTTTCTAACAAGAAGATTTTTGCAAGGTAAAAATGAGCAAGAAACAAGCAAGCAGTGAAGATTATGGTCAACCTCTTGACCAACCAGCAATGTCAATACAAGCTAAACAATTATCTATTAAACCCTTAAAAGTGAAAAATCATCAGCATCAATTATTAAAAGCTTGTATGAGATTCCTATAGTTAACAGATATACATTATTGTAGCTATCAGATTTGTTTAAAACTAAACCATTATCTGAAGAACATCCTTACCATGAAAAGCCAATACCTCTAAAAATAATGGCTTTAGAAAAAGAGTGGTTTAAGATGGATAGAAGAATCCTTTATAAAACAGTTTTTCCAAATACTTTTCATTACCCACCAACAAACATTCAGAAAACCCGAACCTTTTATGAATTTATCTTAGTGGACACAGGATCCATTGAATTAACTCATAATAAAGACCCAACCACAAAAGATACAATATTCTCAAAAATTAAGATTATGAAAGTAATAACATTATCAGAATGGGAAAAATCTCACTTTCATTGTAAAAGTTTTACTAGAAAGTTTGAACCACAACACTACTCCTATTATGATTATATAGATGCCTGGTGGAAAGCCTTGTATCTTTCTCCAAATCCCCACTCTTGGTTTATATGGTTCCGCAAAAGAATTTCTCTATAGTTTATCAAATGGTTCCAGATATGGTTTCAAGAGTTTAGACCAATAGAAGCAATTTTTTCAAAAGAAGCCAGCATGGCTTATGAATATTTCAAAAACAAAACATCATTTCTAGATGGATATAAGCTGATTTCCTTTATTCCCACTAGGGAATATGCTGCATAAGGACTTGGTAATATAATTCCGCAGGATATGAAGACACTCCAAGTGTGCAATATTTAATTAGAAACATACAAGTGAAATGGTGGAATAAATTTGACCTGAACTTAATTAGTAAAAGCGCAATTGATAATTGGATGACTATATCCCAGAAAAGAGCAGAACCCCCAAGCCACAGTTCAAGTTTCAAAAAAATATCATTCGAAAAAGAAACTCGCTTTCTAGCCCATAAAAAATAAATGATGGCGGCCCTTGCAGCGGCCACCTCAGAAAAAGAAATCCATAATTCCCTAAAAGTAATAAAAGCATAGCGAACAGAAGAAGAGGAAGAAGTCCAGTCCAGCCCAGGACTATACATACTAGATACCCAAGATCCATTTGAAGAAAAAAAAAGAGTCCTGAAATTAGAAAACAGACACTTGTACAAAATCAAGAGAAAAGGTGTCAAGACAAACTCAGAAAGCAACAAAAGCATCACATGAAGAAAAGACCAAACTAGCTATCAGTTTAAAAAAAACTAGAATAGAAGACATTAACTCAAACACAGAACCTCTAAATCAACCCACAGAAAGAGCAAACAGATTAGCAAAACTTGGGTTAAAATGTAAAAGAATAAAGAGCGTAGCCCACTATAAAAGGGAAGGGGGAATGGGGTTGTAGATTGAAGAACTGAAGATTGATGGTTTAGAAGTTATAATAAATTCTCGTTGCAAGTATAGTTTCTAAACCAAGCAATCAACCTTTCTTACAAACGTTTGGTTGTCACAAGTAACAAACCCAATAAAATTTATAAACCGAAGTATTCAAACCTCGGGTCGTCTTCTCAAGGAATTGCAGGGAGGTGTTCTTATTATTGGTTATGGAAAACAGTGTTTTGGGTTTTGAAAAGGTTTTGAACAAGAAAAATAAATTGCAAAAATTAATAAATTAATAACTAATAAAACTCTTGGCAAGGTATGAAAACTGGAAGTCATATCCTAGTTATCCTTATCAATGGTGATGAGAATTATATTTCTG
>NC_029781.3:78079116-78081587 GCF_000817695.3 Arachis duranensis | reverse complement strand
TCACTGAGAGGATGGGAGGTAGCCACTGACAACGGTGAAACCCTACATAAGCTTGCCATGGAAAGGAGTAAGAAGGATTGGATGAAGACAGTAGGAAAGCAGAGAGACGGAAGGGAAGGCATCTTCATGCGCTTATCTGAAGTTCCTACCAATGAATTACATAAGTACCTCTATCTTTATCTTTGTGTTTTTATGCGTTCATCACCATATCCATTTGAGTTTGCCTGACTAAGATTTACAAGATGACCATAGCTTGCTTCATACTAACAATCTCCGTGGGATCGACCCTTACTCGCGTAAGGTTTATTACTTGGACGACCCAGTGCACTTGCTGGTTAGTTGTGCGAAGTTGTGTAATGCCATGGTATTGAGCACCAAGTTTTTGGGGTTCATGTCCGGGGATTATGAGAGTTGTGAAAAAGTATTGTTCACAATTTCGCGCTACCAAACATTAAACCTGAGATGAAGAAAAAATAAATCCTAATCCTAATAGAAATCCTAATCCTAAATCCTAAGAGAGAAGAGAGAACCTCTCTCTCTAAAAACTACATCTAAAACCTAAAATTGTGAGTAATGATTGAATGATTGATTCTGCTCCAATCCCAGCCTCTAAACTGTGTTTTCTGGGCTGAGAACTGGGTTGAAATGTGGCATAAAATCATAAAATCCAAAAATTTCTTGTTTGAATCTAGTGTCTCATCTTAAGTTTGGTGTCAATTGCATGCATCCATTCATGTGTCCTTAAGGATCTTCAAGTAATTCCTGATGATTTTCTTACTCTGATCTTTGAATTCTATTGACTTGAGTGTTTTGTGTGTCTCATATGCATTTTCATTTTGTTAATGTCAGTAGTATACAAACTGCTAAGTTTGGTGTCTTGCATGCATTGTTATTTGATTCTTGTTGCATTTTGATTTGTTCTTATTATTAAAAATCCAAAAATATTTTTAATTTGTGTCTTCTCAAGTCAATAATACAGAGAATTGAAGATTCAGAACATACAGCAGAGGAATTACACAGAAAAGGCTGGGCGTTCAACACGCCCAGTGAAGAAGGACAGACTGGCGTTTAAACGCTAGCCAGGGTACCTGGTTGGGCGTTTAACACCCAAAAAGGTAGTGTTTTGGGCGTTAAACGCCAGAATGTGCACCATTCTGGGCGTTTAACGCCAGGATGGCTAAAGGGGGAAGATTTTGTTTTCAAAATCAAATTTTTTTTAAGTTTTCAAAATCTTTTTTAAAATCAAATCTTTTTCAATTCAATTTTTCAATCAAATCTTTTTCAAAATCAATTTCTTTCCATTTTTAAAGATACTTGCTACCAATTAATGATTTGATACAACATTTCAAGTATGTTGCCTTTTCTGTAAAATCAATTTCTTTCCATTTTCAAAGATACTTACTATCAATTAATGATTTGATTCAACATTTCAAGTATGTTGCCTTTTCTGTTGAGAAAGGTTTAATGTTTGAATCATATCTTTTCTTGTTGTCAAGTTTTTAATTTTTCAAAATCAAATCTTTTTAAAATGTTTTTCAAATCATATCTTCTCAATCACATCTTTTTAAAACTAATCATATTTTTTTAAACACATCTTTTTCAAAACAATTTTCAATCAAATCTTTCTGATTTCTAATTTCAGAATCTTTTTCAAAAATCACTTTATTTCTTTCCCACTTTCATTTTCGAAAATTAAGTAATGTTTTTCAAAAATGTTTTCAAATTTTTTTACTTAATTTTCGAAAATCACTTCCCTTCTTCTCACATCCTTCTATTTATGGACTAACATTATCCCTTGATGCAAAATTCGAACTCTATCTCCTTTGATAAGTTCGAATTTTCTACTTCTGTCTTCTACTCTTCTTTTCCTCTGACACTTCAAGGAATCTCTATACTGTGACATAGAGGATTCCACATTTTCTTGTTCTCTTCTCTTTCATATGAGCAGGAGCAAAGACAAAGGCATTCTTGTTAAAGCTGATCCTGAACCTGAAAGGACCTTGAAGAGAAAGCTAAGAGAAGCCAAAGCACAACTCTCTTTAGAGGACCTGACCGAATTCTTCAAAGAAAAAGAACACATGGCAGCCGAAAACAACAACAATGCCAACAATGCAAGGAAGGTGCTGGGTGACTTCACTGCACCTACTCCCGATTTCTATGGGAGAAGCATCTCTATCCCTGCCATTAGAGCAAACAACTTTGAGCTTAAGCCTCAACTAGTTTCTCTAATGTAACAGAATTGCAAGTTCCATGGACTTCCATTGGAAGATCCTCATCAGTTTTTAGCTGAGTTCTTGCAAATCTGTGATACTGTCAAGACTAATGGGGTTAACCCTGAGGTCTACAGACTTATGCTATTCCCTTTTGCTGTAAGAGACAGAGCTAGAACATGGTTGGACTCTCAACCTAAAGAAAGCCTGGACTCTTGGGAAAAGCTAGTCAATGCCTTCTTGGCAAAGTTCTTTCCACCT
>NC_029781.3:78078167-78078774 GCF_000817695.3 Arachis duranensis | reverse complement strand
TTTCATGGAAGGATCAACAGAGACCTCAACAAGGTTTCAATAACAATAATGGTGGAAGAAACAGGTTTAGCAATAGCAAGCCTTTTCCATCATCTTCTCAGCAACAGACAGAGAGTTCTAAGCAGAATACCTCTGACTTAGCAACCATGGTCTCTGATCTAATCAAAACCACTCAAAGTTTCATGACTGAAACAAGGTCCTCCATTAGAAATTTGGAAGGACAAGTGGGACAGCTGAGCAAGAAGATTACTGAACTCCCTCCTAGTACTCTCCCAAGCAATACAGAAGAAAATCCAAAAGGAGAGTGCAAGGCCATCAACATGGCCGAATTTTGGGAGGAAGAGGAGGCAGTGAACGCCACTGAGGAAGGCTTCACTGGACGTCCACTGACCTCCAATGAGTTCCCCAATGAGGAAACATGGGAATCTGAGGCTCAAACTGAGACCATAGAGATTCCATTGAACTTACTTCTGCCACTCATGAGCTCTGATGAGTATTCTTCCTCTGAAGAGGATGAGTATAACACCGAAGAGCAAGTTGCTAAATACCTTGGAGCAATCATGAAGCTAAACGACAAGTTATTTGGAAATGAGACTTGGGAGGATGA
>NC_029781.3:78077373-78077788 GCF_000817695.3 Arachis duranensis | reverse complement strand
ACTGGGAAGTGCATGGATGAATCCATCATCCTTGGCAGACCTTTCCTAGCCACAGCAAAGGCTGTGATTGATGTTGATAGAGGAGAGTTGATCATTCAAGTGAAAGAAGAATCCTTGGTGTTTAAGGCTCAAGGATATCCCTCTGTCATCATGGAGAGGAAGCATGAAGAGCTTCTCTCAAAACAGAGCCAAACAGAGCCCCCACAGTCAAACTCTAAGTTTGGTGTTGGGAGGCCACAACCAAACTCTAAGTTTGGTGTTGGGAGGTTCCAACATGGCTCTGAGTATCTGTGAGGCTCCATGAGAGTCCTCTGTCAAGCTACTGACATTAAAGAAGCGCTTGTTGGGAGGCAACCCAATGTTATATTTTATCTATTTTATTTTGTTATTTTCTCTTTTTTTGTAGGTTGATGAC
>NC_029781.3:78074654-78075485 GCF_000817695.3 Arachis duranensis | reverse complement strand
TTGATTTCCTTGTTCTTTATTCTTCTGTTTTTCGAATTCTAGTGCTTATGTTTATCTATGTTTGTGTCTTGTGATCATTAGTGTCTTAGTGTTTATGCCTTAAAGTTATGAATGTCCTATGAATCCATCACCTTTCTTAAATAAAAACGTGCTTAAATTGAAAAGGAAAGAATTGCATGAATTTTGAATTTTATAACAGTTTAATTAATTTGATGTGGTGGCAATACTTTTGTTTTCTGAATGTATGCTTAAACAGTGCATATGTATCTTGAATTTGTGGTTCATGAATGTTGGCTCTTGAAAGAATGATGAAAAAGGAGACATGTTACTGAGGATCTGAAAAATCATTACAATGATTCTTGAAGCAAGAAAAAGCATTGCTATTCAAAAAAAATTTCGAAAAAATAGAAAAAAAAAGAGAGAAAAGAAAGAAATAAAGTTGAGATCCAAGGCAATATAAAAGTGTGCTTAAGAACCCTGGACACCTCTAATTGGGGACTCTAGCAAAGCTGAGTCACAATCTGAAAAGGTTCACCCAATTATGTGTCTGTGGCATGTATGTATCCGGTGGTAATACTGGAAGACAGAGTGCTTTGGGCCACAGCCAAGACTCAATAAGTAGCTATGTTCAAGAATCATCATACTCTACTAGGAGAATCAATAACACTATCTAGATTCTGAGTTCCTAAAGAAGCCAATCATTCTGAATTTCAAAGGATAGAGTGAGATGCCAAAACTATTCAGAGGCAAAAAGCTAAAAGCCCCGCTCATCTAATTAATACTGATCTTCACAGATGTTTTTGGGATTCATTGCATATTCTCTTCTTTTTA
>NC_029781.3:78053636-78073147 GCF_000817695.3 Arachis duranensis | reverse complement strand
GAGAGAACCTCTCTCTCTAAAAACTACATCTAAAACCTAAAATTGTGAGTAATGATTGAATGATTGATTCTGCTCCAATCCCAGCCTCTAAACTGTGTTTTCTGGGCTGAGAACTGGGTTGAAATGTGGCCCAGAATCTATGCCAGCGACTTCTGTAATTCTACAGATCGCGCACGTCACGCGGCCGCGTCGTCTACGCGTTCGCGTCACTCAGCATTTTTCGTAACACGCGTGCGCGTCATCCACGCATTCGCGTCGTTGTGCAGCTTCCAATCCGCGCGGTCGCGTCAGGCACGCAAGCGCGTCACTGTGATTTCTTCCATTTTGTGCGGTCGCGTCAGCCATGCGACCGCGTGACTTCTCGCTGGTCATCTCCTCAATTCCTTGTGTTCCTTTCACTTTTGCACGCTTCCTCTTCATTCCTTACGCCATTCCTGCCCTATGAAGCCTGAAACACTTAGCACACAGATCACGGCATCGAATGGTACGAAGAAAAATAAAAATATATACCTAAAAGGTCTTTAGGAAGCAAGTTATCAATCATAGAATATTTTTAGGAAGGAATTATAAATACATGCAAATCATATGAATAAGCAGGTGAAGACTTGATAAAACCACTCAATTAAACACAATATAAACCATAAAATAGTGGTTTATCAACCTCCCACACTTAAACATTAGCATGTCCTCATGCTAAGCTCAAGGAGACAAAATAAATGAGTAGGGAAAAGCATGACTCATGTAGTGCAACCTATGAATGTGAATGCAACTACATGCTAAAATGATGCTACCTACTTGGTGAAAAAGTAAATAAATCTTTCAATAACAGATATGAACTGGATTCACTAATTCAAATCGTACAATAAAAAGCAAGTAAATTTGTAAGTAGATAGCTAACGAAAGTAGGTAACATAGAATCAAGCATTGAACCCTCACTGGTAGTGTATATGCGCTCAAATCTCTTAAGTGTCTAGGGTCAATCTCTCTATTCTTCTCTAATCATGCTTTCTAAAACTTTGTTCTTCATCTAACCAATCAACAAATATTTAATGTACCAATGCAAACATCATGAGGTCTTTTCAAGGTTGTAATGGGGCCAAGGCAAGGGTGAGGATATATGTATGGCTAAGTGAGCTATAAATTGAATCTTTGAGTAACCTGGGCTATCACCTAACTTACATACATTCTATATAACTTCTAAAATCATGCCTAGCTACCCATAATTTCTACTTTTGTATCACATACTCATGTATCAACTTTTCTTTTAATTGTGTCACATATGCATTGATCTTTTATTAACTTAACATTGGGGTAATTTTGTCCCCTTATTTATTTATTTATATTATATATATTTTTTCTTTTTCTTTTTCTTTTTTTTATAGAGACATAAAAACTAAAATAACATATCAATGCATATGAAATTTTTTATTTTCTATTTTACATGAGTTGATACCCAAATTTCCCAATATTCAGAATTAGAAACATGATACATTCTCTTATTAACCTAGTTTTCCCACTCTATCTTAAGCTAACCAAAGATTCAATTGGCATATTTAATTTGTTTTTCTGCTTAAGGCTAGTGATGTGGTTATAGAATAGAAGGGGATTAAAAAGCTCAAAGTGGCTAACAAGGGTGACATAAAAGGGTAGGCTTATTTGGGATAAGTGAGCAAAAACAAGTAATGGCCTCAATCATATGCAAGCATGTAAATACACTAAATATTGGACATATAGATTGGAACAAAATAAAGATTACAATCATAGAGAAGAAAACACACAAGAATAAAAATTTATGGTTAAATAATGTAACCATATTAATAAGCTCAAAATCTCGCAGGTTGTGTGTTCTTTGGCTCAAAGACCATGTTCCAAATACAACTTCAAACAAATTTAACACATGAAAAATTTTAGTTTTTAATTTAAATTAGTGAAATTATTCAAAAATATGGTCTTAAAAAGAAACTTATTATTTTTCAACCAAGTAGTATTTAAAAGCAAAAAAAAAATCAACTACACATGCAATCTACTATGCAATGCAACAATGAACAAACAAAGAAAATAGAATATTGGTGTTGAGAAGAGAATAACTAACCCATGGAGATCGGTATCGACCTCCCCACACTTAAAGACTACACCGTCCTCGGTGCATGCTAAGATGTACAGGTGGACAGGCTGCTCCAACTGATGCCTTTCTCTATAGATTATGCAGATTGACTTGCTTGTCTCCCCATTAAGAAGCTTTTTCTCTCTCTTCGTGATGGCCATCCTGAAAGAAGATAAAAAGGAAGGAAAGTAACCCAAAAATAAAGATAAGAACATAAATAAAATATGGGTGTTAATGCCAAATAGTAAAGGTCTCAATTACAGGGTAGCTACAACATGCAAGTGAGAAAATAGTGGAAGCAAATGGCATATCAATAGTGCAAAAGTTACAACAATGGGGAAAGAGAGTGTGGGTAATGCAAGATAGTGTAAGGGCATATCAATGCAAAAGGAATATCAGTATTATAAAAATTAGCATTGATTTATGAATAATAATACCCAATCAGAATAAAACAAGTCATGAAGCACCAGAATAATTCAAGAAAAGATGCAATAGTTGAAGAAGAGAATTTTAACACCAATGGAAAAGAAAAAGAAAGAAAGAAAGGAGGAAGAAAGAAATAAGAAGGAAAGAAAAGATTTAGATATGGGGAAGAAAAAGATAAGATATTTGGCTGATTTGGATAAGTTGTGCGCCGCTGGTGACGCAGACGCGTGAGTGACGCGTTCGCGCGGATAGCGCTTCTATGAAATGACGCGGATGTGTCATCCACGCGGTCGCGTGGATCAATTTGTGCCATTAGCGCGAGGGTAGCCTCGCGGTCGCGCAACTCTCTGTTCGAAACACATATTGCCAAATCTTTCGGTGACGCGGTCGAGTGGTTGACGCGATCGCGTGGATGGCCTAAATTTGAAAATGACACGGGTGCGTGGAGCACGCGTACGCGTGGAGGGCTTGTGCTTCTAGCACGAGTCCAGCCCAATTCTAGCTCAACTTTCGGCCATACACCCTTTTTACGTTGATTTTGAGGCACGCATTCGCGTGGGTGACGCGGACACATGGGAGGCATTTTTCCCACATGACGCAGACGCGTCATCGACGCGGTCACCTAGAGCAAATTTTTGCCAAAGGCACGCCTCCAGCCGCGCTTTCGTGTGACTCTCTATTCAATTTTGTTTTCTTCCCAACACACCTATGACGCGGACGCATCGGCGACGCTGTCGCGTCGCGTGTGAAATTTTTTTTGATGAATTATGCAGAATGCAATGAATGTTATGCAAAATTCCAAGTTCAATCAAAACTCAAAAACAAACTAAAATTTAAACTAAAAAAGGAACGATCATACCATGGTGGGTTGTCTCCCACCTAGCACTTTTAGTTAAAGTCCTTAAGTTGGACATTCTGGTGAGCTCCTTGTTATGGTGGCTTGTGCTTGTATTCATCCAAGAATCTTCACTAGTGTTTGGAATTCCCACAGCCTCCGGGATCCCAAACTAGGCGCAGAAAGCCTTCAAGCAAGCTAAAGAAAGTGACAAGGCCCCAAGAGTATTGATTTCTAGATTGAATTCCGGAGTCCCAAACCTTGCTTTTGCACCCGTCTTCTTGTTGATCATTATGATTCCATCCAGGTAGCAAGCAATCTGAATTCTCACCAAAGCGGCCAAACAACTTCCTAGACCCATTCAGTTGAGCTCTACACCAACCTTTGCGTTTAAACTTAGAGCTTCCAACCATAATGAACCTTGCAGGATAATTCTTACCACTGACCATCTTCCTCTTACTCTTAATGCCACAAAAAGCTCTAAGTTGACCATCCGTCTCTAGTAGCCCATATTCAAGTGGAATTAGAAAGCTAAGGGATATGAATTTTACCCACTTGAATGTTGTGAAGGATGATGGCAACATAGGGGGAGGGGTTTCTAATGAACTTGCAAGCTCCACTCCCTTGTGCTCTTCTTTAACGTCTTCCACCTCTTTGCAAGCTTCATCAATTTCAACCTCTTCCTCTTGGTAGCTTTCTTCTGATTCAATTTCTTCTTCATTGTTCACCAAGGGCATGGGAGGTTGTGCTTCTTCTTCTTTAATCTCCATGTCAAGTCCAATGGGAGAGGATTCAAATGTAGATAAGAATTCATTAATGATTGAATCCATCTCTTGATCGTCCCCTTCAAAGTCTTCAACCGTGATATGCTTTGGAGGTTGTACACCCTCCTCAACATCAATTGCCAACGTCTTAGAAGGAGGCTCTACGACTTGAGTTTCCCATGGAGGTTCTGCATCTCCTAAGTCTTCAACCACTTCTTCCTCTTCAATGGCAGGCATAGCTTCTTCCAATTGTTCCAATACAAAGTCGTGCTACTCACTATCTACTGGAGTTTCCAATTTCTCCTTCACGCCACGTTCTTCAGTAGATTCTCTACATGAAGCCATGGGGGTTCCTTGAATATCCGAACGTTGGGAAGGTAATCGAATTATCGCTTGATCCAGTTGGCGAAGGGTTGCATGAAGTTTTTACAAGGTTTCTTTGAGACGATCCCTTGATTCTTGTTGTGCTCGGCTATCATAAGTAGGGTCATAGTGTTCTTGGATTGATGGATATGGAGATGGTGTATATTGATGTAGTGGTTCTTGGGAGTAATTAGGGTGGAATTGGGGTGGTTCTATATATGGTTCATACGGTTCATAGGGTGGTTAGTATGGTGGATATGGATTAGGGTCATATGGAGGTGAATGGTTGTAAGGGGCTTGTGAGTATGGTGGTCCAAGGTCATGTTGAGGAGGGGGTTCATAGGCATATGGTAGTTGTTGATAATCAAAAGAATGCTCACCATAGCCATTGCCTTGATATGCATCACAGAATGGTTATTGATAGTCCATTGGAGGTGGTTGTTGCCATGAGAGTTGATCAAATACTTGTGGCTCCTTCCATCTTTGATTGTTCCAACCTTGATGCCTGTTCTCATTGTAATTTCTTCTACCTGCAATATAATTGTAACCAGACTCATAGCAAAAGGGGTGAGAGTTCATAGTAGTAGAAGAAAATAAAAACAACAACTAACAAAAAGAAAATATTTTAAAAAAGATATGATTTTTGAAAAATGATAAGATAAGACTTTGAAAAAGATGATTTTTTTGAAAAAAAAAGATAAGATAAGATTTTGAAAAAGATATGATTTTTTTGAAAAAGATTTGAATTTTGAAAAATAAGATAAGATAAGATAAAAATTTTAAAATCTGAAATTTTTTTTTTGAAAAATTATTTACAATAACCAATAATAAGGCACACGTTTGCAATTCCTCGGCAATGGCGCCATTTTGAAGAACTGAAGATTGATGGTTTAGAAGTTATAATAAATTCTCGTTGCAAGTATAGTTTCTAAACCAAGCAATCAACCTTTCTTACAAACGTTTGGTTGTCACAAGTAACAAACCCAGTAAAATTTATAAACCAAAGTATTCAAACCTCGGGTCGTCTTCTCAAGGAATTGCAGGGAGGTGTTCTTATTATTGGTTATGGAAAACAGTGTTTTGGGTTTTGAAAAGGTTTTGAACAAGAGAAATAAATTTTAGGAATTAATAAATTAATAACTAATAAAACTCTTGGCAAGGTATGAAAACTGGAAGTCCTATCCTAGTTATCCTTATTAATGGTGATGAGAATTATATTTCTGCTACCACTAAGTCAACCTCTAACTTATGAAGGTCAGTTACGTGGACAAATTAATTTAACACCTAAAGTCCTAGCCAACTCCCTAAGGAAAGACTAGAGTTATAGGAATCTAAATCAATCAGCAAAGATAATAATTGTCAATCACGATGAGTTTGACAACTCAAGAGTTACCAATTAATCAACCAAAGCCAATAGTAAATAATCTAAATTATAAATAAGGAAAAGCAATCATAAGTCTGGAATACCTCAAATTATATTAATTAAGAAAATCAAACATGAATGGTTCAAAAAAAAGAGAAAACAAATAAGAAGAACATTGAACCTGAGATGAAGAAGAAATAAATCCTAATCCTAATAGAAATCCTAATCATAAATCCTAAAAGAGAGGAAAGAACCTCTCTCTCTAAAAACTACATCTAAAACCTAAAATTGTGAGTAATGATTGAATGATTAATTCTGCTCCACTCCCAGCCTCTAAACTGTGTTTTCTGGGTCGAGAACTGCGTTAAAATATGGCCCAGAATCTGTGCCAGCGACTTCTGTAATTCTACAGATCGCGCACGTCACACGGCCGCGTCGTCCACGCGTTCGCGTCACTCAGCGTTTTCGTACCACGCGTGCGCGTCGTCGACGCATTCGCGTCGTTCGTGCAGCTTTCAATCCGCCCGGTCGCGTCAGGCACGCGAGCGCGTCACTGTAATTTCTTCCATTTCGCGCGGTCACGTGAGCCATGCGACCGCGTGACTTTTCGCTGGTCATCTCCTCAATTCCTTGTGTTCCTTTCACTTTTGCACACTTCCTCTTCATTCCTTACGCCATTCCTTTCCTATGAAGCCTGAAACACTTAGCACATAGATCACGGCATCAAATGGTACGAAGAAAAATAAAAATATATAACTAAAAGGTCTTTAGGAAGCAAGTTATCAATCATAGAATATTTTTAGGAAGGAATTGTAAATACATGCAAATCATATGAATAAGCGCGTGAAGACTTGATAAAACCACTCAATTAAACACAATATAAACCATAAAATAGTGGTTTATCATAGATCATTGATGAAAAATATGATCTTTTTGAAGTAATTTATAGAATATATTATAAAAATACAAGGGTAAATTATAACTTTAGGGCTAGAAGAGAATCATTAAAAGACGAAATTATTATCATTCATGCTAATTTACGAAGGTCTTTTGTTCAAACACCTAAAAAACTTCAACATGAAGAACTAATCCCTGAAGAATGGATTTTAGAAGATATAGTAGAAGAAGACAAAATAGAAAATACAGAAATGAGGCACATTATTAGGAAGGTCCAAATATTAGACTAAGAATGAATAGGCCTCATTCAGTTAGAGTACCAAATTACCAGAATAAAGAAGAAATTTCACCTAGACATTCTATAGATAATTCCGTCATAAACGATGAAGTTATAGGAATAAATAATAATAGACCACATATAGTAACCCCTTTATATGAGACAAAAAATAATTATTCAGCAACTACCTCTCAAATTCTAGGAGTTATAATAAAAGAAGAACCTTTTGAGATTGATAAAAATTGGATTAGTAAAGATTTTTGTGCAGAATATAATACATGATTAAGAAAATGGTATTTTACTAGATACTCTAAAAAAGTAACTATAGAAATAAGAAATGAATTTTATGATTACTTAATAAAAATAAAATCAATTTATATTTCTTCTACTGGTTAAAGAATTACTTTCACGATTTTAAAAAAGAACTTTATTCTTTAACTAAGACAACCACTACTTGAAAAACGAGTATAGGACAAACTATAGAATCCTAATATCCACCAAAAGAAACCATAAAACTACAGGTAACACACAATTTAAAACTAAAAGTCACCCCATATAAAGATAGTAGAATAGAAGGAAGTGTAGACAAAAGAGACATTAAAAAAGTACATCAACAACTTAACTACACCAACACTCTCCTAAATATTATGAAAAACTAGTTAGAAAGAATTGAACATAAACGTGAACAACTTAAGCCCATAGAAAAACCTATATATAAGTTTCAAAGTCCCGATGTAATCAAACTCAGAACAAATGTGGAAGCAGACATTAATGAGTTAAAAGAAAAACTTAAGTCTATAAGTCTAGAAAAAACAGTTGTTAATACAATAGAAATTAACAAAATGACACATAAGAATCAGTATTATCCAAAGTTAAGAAATTATTATCCAAGACCAACCCCGGCTGACGTAAGCCTTGAAAAAAGAACACAACTAGTATAAAATAGTTTTACTGGATCCGAATTAGTAGAATGGAATTTAGATGGTTTAAGTGAATAAGCCATTTTGGATCTAATGTGTAGCATGATTATGGCAGCAACTGCTTATAAGGCAAAACGAGTTACTGATAGAGAAGCAGCAGTCATGATTACACAAGGGTTCGCGGAGCAATTAAAAGGATGGTGGGATAACCTTTTAACTATACCAGAAAGTGAATTAATCTTAAGTAGTATAAAACCATAAGACCAATCACAAGACGCCGTAGCAACCTTAATTTTTACAATTATAAAAAATTTTCTAGGAGACCCAAATATTTTTAAAGATAGAATAGGAACCCAACTAATGAACTTACGATGGCCTACAATGTTTGACTATCGATGGTATAAGGATGTTTTTATTACTAAAGTTATAATGAGAGATGATGCAGCAGCCCCTTTTTAGAAAGAAAGATTTATAGCTGTCCTACCCAAACTCTTTTCAGAAAAAGTTTTACAAAAATTATAATCTTTATTCGGTACTCAAATACCATGAGAAGGCCTAACTTTTGGCCAAATACATAATATAGTAGTACAAACGGAGTAGAAATATGCACTGACACTAGGTTACAAGAGAAAATGCGAAAAGAAAATATGAATAATAAACGAGAATTAGGGAACCTTTGTCAACAATATGACATTACAACTGAAAAAAATACCTAGCAATCAAAATAGAGTCATTAAGAGAAGAAATACAAAAATTTATGGGAATAGGTATAGATATCAATCGAAAGAACTTTACTCAACAGGAAATTAGCCAAAACAAAATTACAGGAAAAACAAAAGTGGAATAATCAAAAAAAAAGTAATAAAAAATAAATAGTTTATTGGGGGGTTAAAAATTAGGTCATTTTGCTAATAACTTCAAAACAGAAGAAAAAATAAACAAAATTAGTAATGAAGAAGTAAGAAAAGCTTTAGCAGCTATACTAATTGATAGTGAATCAAAAATCGAAACGAAAAAAGAATATTCTTCTAATGATTCAGAAAATTTTATACAACAATTAGATATACCATCTTCTTCAGAATCTTCAAAAATAGAGGAAGATTCGTGTCTAAGACTAGGAATATGTAACTGTGATAGTTGTATATAATTTTTAAATGTAATTACGAAAACTCAAAGGTCAATCAATACCCTAACTAGAAAACAAACAAACGCTTTAATTTCTATAATAGATAAATTAGGAAATTCTCCCTTAAAAGATGAATTCTTATTTCAATTAAATGATCTGATCAGGAAAGAAGAAAAATCTAAAGAAGAAATAACGCCAGTAAAAATTAAGGAAATATATAATAGGTTTATAACACTTAAAGAATAAACTTCTTTAAAATATTTACAAAGAAGAGATAAAAATATTAAAATCCAAAATTTCTGAATTGAAAAAAAATATATATCTCTTGACTATAGAATACTAAAATTAGATGGAGAAAACATAATGAGATTACAAAAAGGAAAAGAAAGATTAGAATCAATAGAAGAAAAAGAAGAAATTATAAATCCAATTAATTATATTAATGAATTAACATTATTAATTAACCAGTAATGGTATACCCCTATAGTCATAATAATCGGAATAGAGAAATTTGAGTTTATGGCTATGATAGACTCAGGGGCAGATGTAAATTGTATCCAAAAAGGATAAACACCTACCAAGTACTATGAAAAAATAACTGAAACTATTGTCAAAGTATAAAATAACAAAATGACCATAAACTATAAGACTTCTAAAGCAAAAATTTGTAAGAAAAATGTATGCTTTCAACTACCTTTTTCCTAACAAAAAGAATATCTCAACAAATTATATTAGGAAACCCCTTCACTCTGTTATTATACCCTTTTACAGTAGATGTAGAAGGTGTAACCACCTATTGTATACCAAACCGACCTATTCTATTTGAATTTATACAAAAACCCAAAAGAAAAGAACTAAATTTACTACAACAAATGGCTACTTCACAAATCAATATAATAGAAAGAAAAAAGAAACAAGTTAATTTCTTGAACCATGAAATTGTATATAAGAAAATAGAACAACAATTAGAAAGCCAAAAACTTCAAACTCTAATAAAAGAGATAGAAGATAGGATAAAAAGGGACTTGTGCAGCCTAAATCCAAAAACTTTTCATTATAGAAAATTACATGAAATATCTCTACCCTATGAAGATGACTTTAATGAAAAATATATCCCCCACTAAAACCAAACCGATACAAATGAACAAAGAATTATTGACATATTGTAAAAAAATCTAGGAATACTTAGATAATGGAGTAATCAGGCCATCATAATCTCCTTGGAGTTGCACAGAATTCTATGTAATAAAAGTTTCAGAAATCAAAAGAGGAGCTCCAAGGTTAGTAATTAATTACAAACCTTTAAATAAAGCCTTAAAATGAATAAGATACCCCTTACCAAATAAAAATGACTTAATTAAAAGACTAAGTAAGGCTACTGTATTTTCTAAATTTGATTTAAAATCTGGATACTATCAAATATGAGTAAAAGAAGAAGACCGATATAAAATAGCTTTTATATTACCCTTCAGACATTATAAATGGAATGTAATGCCCCAAGGATTAAAAAATACACCAAGTGAATTTCAAGAAATTAAGAATAATATTTTTTATTCATTTGTAGATTTTACCATAGTCTACTTAGACGATGTTCTTGTATACTCTAAAGGAATAAACCAACATATTCAACACATAGAAAAATTTATTAATATTATAAAAAAAATGGACTTGTCCTATCTGAAAAGAAAATGAAAACATTTATAACAAAAGTAAGGTTTCTAGGATATGAAAATTTTCAAAGAACACTTACTCCAATTAAGAGATCTGTTGAATTTGCAGAAAAATTTCCAAATGAAATTATCGACAAGAAACAATTACAAAGATTCTTAGGATGTCTTAATTATGTAGCCGAATTTCTACCAGGAATAAGAACTTTATGTGAACCTTTATATAAAAGGCTAACAAAACAACCTCCTCTTTGGATAGAAGACATATCTAAAATAGTTCAAAAAATTAAATATTTAGTAAAAGAAATTTCTTGTTTGAGTATACGAGACCCTAAGACAAGACTAATCATAGAAACAGATACTTTAGAATTAGGGTATGGAGGAATACTTAAACAAATTCTTCCAAACTCCTCAAAAGAGCAAATAGTTAAATATTATTCAGCTGTATAGAACCCAGCCCAGAAAAATTATGCTAACATTAAAAAGAAATATTAGCCGTTGTTTTATGTGTTTTACGTTTTCAAGAAGATTTATTCAATAAAACCTTCTTGATCAGAACTGATTGCAAAGCCGCTCCTAGTGTATTAAAGAATGATGTTAAAAATATAGTTTCTAAACAAATATTTGCTAGATGGTAAGATATATTATCTTGCTTTGATTTTTCTATTGAGCATATTAAAGGAGAGTCAAATGCATTACCTGATTTTCTAACAAGAGAATTTTTGCAAGGTAAAAATAAGCAAGAAACAAGTAAGCAGTGAAGATTATGGTCAACCTCTTGATCAACCAGCAACTTCAATACAAGCTAAGCAATTATCTATTAAACTCCTGACGATGTCACAGGTTGTTCAAAGTGAAAAATTAGCAGCATCAACTAAAAGCTTATATGAGGTTCCTACAGTTAACAGATATACATTATTGCAGCCATCAAATTTGTCTAAAACTAAACCATAATCTGAAGAACATTCTTACCATGAAAAGCCAATACCTCTAAAAATAATGGCTTTAGAAAAAGAGTGGTTTAAGATTGATAGAAGAACCTTTTATAAAATAGTTTTTTCCAAATACTTTGATTACCCTCCAACAAACATCCAAAAAACCCGAACCTTTTATGAATTTATCTTATTGGACAAGGATCCATTGAATTAACTCATAATAAAGACCCAACCACAAAAGATACAATATTCTCAAAAATTAAGATTATGAAAGTAATAACATTATTAGAATGGGAAAAACCTCCCTTTCATTGTAAAAGTTTTACTAGAAAGTTTAAATGACAACACTACTCCTATTATGATTATATAGATGCCTGGTGGGACGCCTTATATCTCTCTCCAGATCTCCACTCTTGGTTCATATAGTTTCGCAAAGTAATTTCTCTATAGTTTATCAAACGGTTCCAGATATGTTTTCAAGAATTTAGACTAATAGAAGCAATTTTCCCAAAAGAAGCCAGCATGACTTACGAATATTTCAAAAACAAAACATCATTTCTGGATAGATATAAGCTGATTTTCTTTATTCCCACTATGGGAATATGCTGGATAATGACTTGGGAATATGATTCCGCAGGATATAAGGACACTCCAAGCGTGAAATATTTAATTAGAAACATAAAAGTAAAATGGTGGAATAAATTTGATCTGAACTTAATTAGTAAAAGAATAATTGATAATTGGATGACTATATCCCAAAAAAGAGCAGAACACCCAAACCACAGTTCAGGGTTCAAAAAAATATCATTCGAAAAAAACTCGCTTTCTAGCCTATAAAAAACAAATGATGGCGGCCCTTGCAGCGGCCACCTCGGAACAAGAAATCCATAATTCTCTAAAAGCAATAAAAGAAGATCCAGCAGACGAAAATGAAGAAGTCCAGTCCAGCCCAGGACTGTACATACTAGATACCCAAGATCCATTTGAAAACAAAAAAAAGTCCCGAAATTAGAAAACAGACACTTGTACAAAATCAAGAGAAAAGGTGTCAAGACAAACTCAGAAAGTAACAAAAGCATCGCATGCAGAAAAGACCAAACCAGCTATTAGTTTTCAAAAAAAATAAAAAACTAGAACAGAAGACATTAACTCAAAGACAGAGCCTCTGGATCAACCCACAGAAAGAGCAAACAGATTAGCAAAACTTGGGGTTAATATGTAAAAGAATAAAGGGCGTAGCCCACTATAAATGGGAAGGGGGAAGGGGGTTGTAAATCATCCATAAGTTTACACACATCCTCTCGTACTCTGAAACACTTTTAAGCTTTCATTACAATCTTTGTATTAAAAAGTTTTATCCTTTGTATTTTGGTTCAAGACTCTGAATTATAATACAAGTTCATATTATTCCATCATCAAGTTTTATTATCTTGTTGATAGTTGATGCACCACTATTTCGTGGTACATCTTGTGTTTAATTAAGTGTATTTTATCCATTATTCTCACACTAAGTCATAGAATTCGCATATGGAATGCCTTAGAGGATGGAAAGGAAGTATGCAAAAGTGGAAGGAATACAAGAAATTGAAGGAATCGCAACACTATTAGCCCTGACCTCTTCGTACTTAATTGACCATAACTTGAGCTACAGAGGTCCAAATGAGGCGGTTCTAGTTGCATTGGAAAGCTAACATCCGAGGCTTGACAATGATATATAATTTGTCATAGTTGACCAGGCGTTTAGGGATGCGCACGCGCAAAGCACCCGCACGCGTGCATTTGCAAAAGTTCAGCGACGCGTACACGTGCTTGACGCGTACGCGTGCATGAACCACGTGCTGGACGTATCAAAAATCGCTGGGGGTGATTTCTGGGCTGTTTTTAGCCCTGTTTCAATCTCGAAAAACATAGATTAGAGGTTGGAAGTGGAGCAGAATAGGAGACACTTCTCATTATTGACAATTTTAGGTTTTGGATGTAGTTTCTAGAGAGAGGCTCTCTCCTCTCTCTAGGTTTTAGGGTTTCTCTTAGTTTTAGGTTTATTTCTTCTGAAATTCAGGTTCAATGTTTCTTTAATTTAGCTTCTCTTCTACCTTTATTTGTCTTAGCATTCTAGTTTATTTATTTCCCTTGTTGATTACTTTATTTTTCCCATTTAGTTTATGAATTCTCATGTTAGATTTGATTTTCTATTTAATGCAATTTGAGGTATTTCATATTTATGATTGCTTTCTTCAATTTATGTTATTGATGCTTTCAATTGGTTGTTTGGATTTTATTATCTCTTATTGCTTTTCCATGCTTTTGTGTTGTGCCTTCCAAATGTTTGATAAAATGCTTGGAAGGATGTTAGAGTATATTTAAGTGCTTGGCTTGGGATGGTAACTTCAGAACTCTTGAGTTACTAATGTCCAAGAAATTGATGATTAGGAGCCATTAACTCTAGTTCTCACTAATTGAATTAGTGGATAATTAGGACTTACGAACCTGGATTGATATAGCTCATTTGACTTTCCTTTACTACTAGTTAGAGGATGATTTAATGGGATTGATCCTTGCTAATTCTCGTGTTGTGGTTAGTGATAAGGATAGAGATTCTTGACCACCGAACCTTGCCAAGACCGCTTTATTATTTGATTTTCATTACCATTTACTTTTTCTTGTTCTTTTATTCACAAAACCCCAAAATGTACCTTTGCATAACCAATTATAAGAACACTTTCCTATAATTCTTTGAGAGACGACCTGAGGTTTGAATACTTCGGTTATTAATTTTAGGAATTTGTTACTTGTGACAACCAAACTTTTGTATGAAAGGATTATTGTTCGTTTAGAAACTATACTTGCAATGAGAGTTTATTTGTGAATTCTAAACCACACAAAAGTCCGTTCATCAAAATGGCACCGTTGCCAGGAAACTGCAAACGTGTGCCTTATTATTTGTTATTGTAAATATTTGCTTTTTGCTTATTTGTTAGTTTTTGTTAGTTTTAGGACTTTGTTGCTTATTTTTATTAGTTTTTGTTATTATTTTCTCTTATTACTATGAATTCTCACCCCTTTGGCTATGAGTTTGGGTCTAATTATGTTGTAGAAAATGGACGCTACAATGAGAATATGCATCAAGGATGGGAGAATCAAAGATAGGAGGAGCCACAAGGATTTGATCAACCCTCTTGGCAACAACCTCCACCAACATACTATGACCAAAAGCCATTCCAAGAGGCATACCAAGATAATGGATATGGTGAGCACTCTTTTGATTATTAACAACCACCACCATACGCCTATGAACCACCTCCTCAACATAGCTTTGAACCACCATACTCACAAGTCCCTTACCACCAAACACTTCCATATGACCCTAACCCATGTCCAGCATACCAACCACCCTATGAGCCTTATGAACCAAACTTAGAACCACCCCCATTCCAACACAAATACTCCCAAGAACCACCACCACAATATGTAAGACCCGCTTAATTAACGGCTAATTAACCCATAAATGAGAATTTATTCTAGAAAGCCAAAAATGTGATTTTTATGGCTTAATATGATAGAGGAGATTGAGACGAGAATTTTGGTACCAATTTTATAGAAATCGGACCAAGATTTGACCGAACGAGCCAAACCGGGCCAACCGAACCCAAAGTGGGCCCTTAGCCCAACTAAACTAAACCAAAATCCTAGTTTTCAACACTCTCTCTCCTCACAATACAATCAAACATGCTGAAAATGGTGGAGAGCAAGGAAAGAACACTCTCTCAAGTTTTCTCCCTTGGTTGATCTTCAAACCACCATAACTTTTGATATAGAGCTCCGATTGCCGCACCATTTGCGGCCACGCATTACCACAGAGAGCTCTACAAAACCCATACAATCAATCTTGAGGTAAGCCACGTTTTGCTCTTCGAATTTCCAGCCTTGTTTTCTAGTTTCATGAGCAAAAATGTTGAGATTTTGGACTCTTTGATGTTAGAGGACCTAACTCTCTTGAAGAAGAAGATTAATCTTATCTCCTTGGACCTTGGGTGTGGTAAGATTCTCAATCCTAGTGTAATTCATTGTTCTATGATGTTTGGGTATTGAGATGTTGTGTATGGGTATGATGATTGTGACTTAGGTTGTGTACATGTGAATATTGGGGCTTGATTGAGACCTTGGAAAGTTTGAAAAAGGATTTTTGGTGGTAAAAATCTGTTCTTGGAGGTATTAAAACCTAGAGGGCTTGTGGACAAGTGGTTTGGAAGTGCTCTGGTTGAGCTTGGGAAATCGGCTAGAGGCCCTAAAATAGGCATTGAATTATTGATGTTGTTGAATAGTTGAGATATATGATGTGGTCATATATGTGATGATGATTATTGATGCCTTGATGGTATGATGTATGAGAATTATGCATGTTGTGATATATGCTTGATGAGTAATTTAGGTTGAATTGTAGGTGACACCATGTTGATGGTGAGTATGATATTGAGTATGTGTGATAATGGTTAATTGGAAATGGTATTATTGGAAATTGGGATGAGAAAGTATGTATGATATGTTTATGTGTTTGTATCTTGGCCATATGATTGAAAAGTGTTAAAATGGTGGGATGATGTTTTGTGAGTTATGGTAAAGTGTTAAAGTGTGAGTCGAGGAGACTTGATGTTGATTTTGGTATATTTTGATTCGTTTCAAAAAAGGTTGAAATTGGCATGTTTTGGTTAATTTTGAAAAGAGTTGAAAATGGCTTGTTTTGAAAATGGCACATTGAGGTTTTGTATGAAAACATGGTTTTGGGGCATACTCTGACGGGACATAACTTGGACTACGAATCCCTGTTTTGTACCAAACTTATTTAGAAATGAAATTGGATCCGGGATGTCCATGCCGTTCGAAGAACGGGTGAAAAATGATTTAAAATGAGAAATTTATGTCCATCAGAAGATTGGGGGTTGACTTTGTGAATTCTGCAGCTTTTAACTTAGAAAAGTTTTAGCAGAATGAACCTCCGCGCGTAGGCGCACTTGGCGCGTACGCATCGTTCTTCAAGAAGGCACCATCCACGCGTTCGTGTGGTGTGCACGGGCGCGTCGATGTGATGCACCTAATGCCCAGCCATTTTCCCAATAGTTGTGCCAGTTTTGTGCCTGGGGCACAAATGTACCCGCGCGTACGCGTGGCTGACGCGTGCCCGTCGCTTGGCTATTTTTCAATCCACGCGTCCGCGTGTATGACGCTTGCGCACCGATGAGCTTTGTGGCCATCCACGCATGCGCGTGGAGTGCGTGTACGCGTGGCCCTGTTTTCATTCGAAAGTTGATTTTTGAGTTTTAAAAGCCAAATTTTACACTTTTAAGCCTCCGATCTCACCACTTGTGTCTTAAATCATTATGATAAGCCTAGCAATGAGGAAAGGAGCTAGGGGATGTGGTAACTTCCGAGTGAAGCAAGGGAAAGATGAATGATCAATGAGGATCAAAGATGACTATATGAAATGCGGAGGATGGCGGTGGAAGTGCTTGTTATGCCATGGGCCGAAGCCGTAATTGTTAATGAATTGGCTGGTTATGGATTTAACCGTGAGCCGGATGGCTAGATTATTGTCGTGTTACGGCGAAGCCATGATTATGGCTAAGTATAAATGCATATATGCTGTTGAATGAATTGTGAATGTTGCACTTCCACTATCGGAGATGAGAGTTTCCCTGGGAGAAAGCAGTGGCTAGCCACCATGTGCTCCAGGTTGAGACTCGAAGCTTTTTTGACCCTATGTCGTCAGGGTGGCCGGGTACTGCGAAAGCCCCTGATGAGCTCACCCCCATAAATATTCACCAGTGAGGGTAATGGATATGGATCATGATTATGATCAAGTTTATATTGAGTATAACTCGAGTTGGAGAGACACGATAGAGGGACAGTCCAATGGTTAGCTACCAGGACTTGTCGGGTTAGCTCTATAACCGACAGATGATATCATCAGCCATTAGGGACAGGCATTCATCATATGCATACTATGTGAATTGATTGAGATTGCCTACTTGACTGCATATTACTTGCTATTTGTCTAAATACCTTATTTGTTCCTATTTGTATATTTCTTGTCTGATATAACTGTGTTTGCTATATTACACTCCATTGGTGGTTGGGAGGTCTAAAGGAATTGGAAAGGGAAGTATTAGTTAGACTGAAGAATCTTTAGTCAGATGCCTTTTTATGGTTTAGCTTGTTTATAAGCTTTGATTTTATCTGGAGGAAGTTCTAGGATTACCTTCAGCTTTTCTCTATTATTATATATTATATATGTGGAAACTGTTACCATGCTGGGAACCTCTAGTTCTCACCCATGCGGATTTTGTGATTTTCAGATGCAGGACGTGAGGTTCCTCACTGAGGCATGCTGGAGACTTCTGGATTAGCGAAGATCCTTTGTTCTTGTGACTCTGTTTTGATTTTATGATTTCTCTTAGATACTTTAATCTCCATTGAATAATACAAACTGTGATGACTCCTCTTATAGGAAATTTTGGGGAATAGGTTTTCTGTATTTGTGTCCCTTTGGGTTTCTTTGGGGTTTCCTTATTTTATTATATGTATATATTGCTATGCTCGGACCGGTTATCTTCACAGCCGGATTTTGAGTTTTGATATTCCCCTTTTTTATACTCTTTTGTATATATATATATATATATATAAGTTCACGTTAGTTTATCCTTGTTCGTTACGTTATCGATCGAAGTGTTGCGCTTTTCGGGTTACGATTTTTGTTTACCCCTTTCTCTTAGAAAGACTCCTAGTTATAATCATTTTTCACAATACTATTCATACTAAATTTTTATTTTAGAGGTCGTAATACCTTGCCATCTCTAAATTATGACTTAAGCATAAGACTCTGTATGGTAGGGTGTTACATTATGGTATCAGAGCAGTTCGTTCCTGTAGAGCCTGAGGGACGGACTGACTATACTTCTGTGCATTCTCTGTATGTGTGTTATGTGCCATTAGTATATCTACTTGATATAATTGGCATAAACGTTCATGAGCATGTATTTGGGACTTGAAGTACTAAACTTCCGATATTGAGATTGATCAACTTAATATCGATTGTTTGGTGTTTATAGGAACCAGATGGCGCCTTGTGGACACAGTAGAGGCTGTGGTAGAGACCGTGGTAGAGGTCGTACTAATGCTCGTGCGCCGGAGGTTAACCCTAATGACCTGGTGAACCTTATGACTGCGTTGGAGAACATGGCTGCTGTGATGCAAGCCACTGTTGAAGCTCTTGGGCAACAGATGAACAATCGTGGCAACGACAAAAATAGAGTTCAGGGACCAATAGAGATCAAAACTTTCTCTGTGATGGTAAGTAAGTGTAGAGTTGTTGAAGAGTGTGTGAAGAAGACAGCCGCTGAGAGAGGAAGTCACAAGGAATCATTCCCACAGAACCGAGGGAAGAGCTTTGCACCTAGAGGTCTGCCTTTCAAGAGGGGAGGTTCTTTTAGGAGGCCTGATGAGCGGATAATTTGTACGCTTTTTGGCATTGTTTTTAGTATGTTTTTAGTATGATCTAGTTAGTTTTTAGTATATTTTTATTAGTTTTTAGTTAAAATTCACTTTTCTGGACTTTACTATGAGTTTGTGTGTTTTTCTGTGATTTCAGGTATTTTCTGGCTGAAATTGAGGGACCTGAGCAAAAATCTGATTCAGAGACTAAAAAGGACTGCAGATGCTGTTGGATTCTGACCTCCCTGCACTCGAAGTGGATTTTCTGGAGCTACAGAAGCCCAATTGGCGCGCTCTCAATGGCGTTGGAAAGTAGACATCCTGGGCTTTCCAGCAATATATGATAGTC
>NC_029781.3:78042353-78053565 GCF_000817695.3 Arachis duranensis | reverse complement strand
TCTTCGTGGTATAGGCTAGAACTGATGGTGGCATTCAAGAGAATCCGGAAGGTCTAACCTTGTCTGTGGTATTCTGAGTAGGATTCAATGATTGAATGACTGTGACGTGCTTCAAACTCCTGAGGGCGGGGCGTTAGTGACAGATGGAAAAGAATCACTGGATTCTATTCCGGCCTAATCGAGAACCGACAGATGGATAGCCGTGCCGTGACAGGGTGCGTTGAACATTTCCACTAAGAGGATGGGAGGTAGCCACTGACAACGGTGAAACCCTTGCTTAAGCTTGCCATGGAAAGGAGGAAGAAGGATTGGAGGAAGACAGTAGGAAAGCAGAGAGACGGAAGGGAAGGCATCTTCATACGCTTATCTGAAATTCCTACCAATGAATTACATAAGTATCTCTATCTTTATCTTTATGTTTTATGCATTTATCACCATACCCATTTGAGTTTGCCTGACTAAGATTTACAAGGTGACCATAGCTTGCTTCATACCAACAATCTCTGTGGGATCGACCCTTACTCGCGTAAGGTTTATTACTTGGACGACCCAGTACACTTGCTGGTTAGTTGTGCGAAGTTGTGTTTATGCCATGGTATTGAACACCAAGTTTTTGGATTCATTACCGGGGATTATTTGATTTGTGAAAAATATTGATCACAATTTCGTGCACCAAGGCCCAACAATAACAACTCCCAAGGGAAAAGGTTCGGGAAGCAGCCACAGAATGAGCAAGCTTGTACTAGATGTGGAAGTCACCATCCGGGAGAACCATGCAAGGCCGGATGGGATTTGTGCTACAATTGTGGAAAGGCGGGGCATAAAGCCGTAAATTATCTGGAGAAGCAGAAGCAAGGTGCTGGAAAAGCATAACAGACTGGTCAGGTGTTCACCACTTCAACTATAGGTGCGGAAGAATCTAAGGCACTTCTCCGAGGTAACTGTGAACTGGCTGGTCAAACTTTAAATGCTTTATTTGATTCGGGAGCATCACATTCATTCATTGCACTTGAGAAAGCCCATGATTTAGGATTGAAGATCGTAACCTTAGGTTATGACCTAAAAGTGTATAATGCTACCCATGAAGCCATGGTAACTAGGCTAGGATGCCCGAAAGTTTCATTTAGGTTCAAGCAGCGTGATTTTGTCCAGAATTAATCTGCTTGCCGATGATCGGTCTTGATCTTATCTTGGGATTGGACTAGTTATCTAAGAACCGTGTCCTACTTGATTGTTCTACAAAGTCAGTGTACTTTATGCCAAAAGATACAGAAGGGCTGATCGTGGTGAATAATTATTACTTGAATTCGATGATGGTGAACTGTTCTGGAATCGAATGTCAGGGTATCTTGTTGTTAACTGCGGGTGTTTCGGGTGATGATCAAAGGTTAGAACAGATTCCGGTAGTGTGTGAGTTTCTAGAGGTGTTTCCCGATGACATTGATGAATTTTCACCTAACCGAGAGGTCGCATTTGCTATTGAATTGGTGCCTGGGGCGGGACCAATCTCAAGCGCTCCTTATAGAATGTCACCGTTAGAGATGGCCGAACTAAAGTCTCAGTTAGAGGATTTGTTGGGTAAGAACTTTATCCGACCAAGTGTTTCCCCGTGGGGTACTCCAGTGCTACTAGTAAAGAAGAAAGATGGGAGTATGCGGCTCTATATGGATTACAGGCAACTGAACAAGGTCACCATAAAGAATAAGTATCCATTGCCAAGAATTGATGATCTCATGGATCAGTTACAAGGAGCTGGGATTTTTTCCAAGATCGATTTGCGATCCGATCATCACCAGATAAGGGTGAGGGGTGAGGATATCCCTAAGACCACTTTCAGGACTCGTTATGGTCATTACGAGTACACTGTAATGTTCTTTGGGTTGACAAACGCTCCTGCAATATTCATGGATTATATGAACAGAGTGTTCCGTCCATTTCTAGATAAATTCGTTGTTGTCTTCATTGACGACATATTGATTTACTCCAAGATTGAAGAAGAGCATGCGGAACACTTGAGGACCATGTTGTAGATTTTAAAGGAGAATAAGCTCTATGTGAAACTGTCTAAGTGTGAGTTTTGGAAGAGTGAGGTGAAGTTTTTGGGCACGTGGTGAGTGAGGAGGGAATAGCCGTAGATCCAACTAAGGTGGAGGCTGTGATGGATTGGAAGCAACCAACCACAGTAACGGAGATAAGGAGTTTTCTGGACTTAGCTGGCTATTACCGAAGGTTCATCAAAGGCTTTTCGCAATTAGCTTTGCCGTTGACAAAGCTAACCCGCAAAGACACTCCATTTTTTTGGACTCCTGAGTGCGAGGAGAGCTTTCAGGTATTGAAGAAAAAGTTGACCACTGCACCTGTGTTAGTGTTACCTGAGCCAAACGAACCGTTTGAGGTGTACTGTGATGCCTCACTAAAGGGTCTAGGGTGCGTGCTGATGCAGCATCATAATGTGGTGGTGTATGCCTCACGACAGTTGAGACCTCATGAAGTTAGTTACCCTACGCACGATTTGGAACTCGCTGCGGTTGTGTTTGCCTTGAAGGTGTGGAGGCATTATCTCTATGGGATTAAGTTCCAAGTCTTCTCCGATCATAAGAGCTTGAAATATCTCTTTGATCAGAAAGAGCTTAATATAAGGCAGAAGAGGTGGATGGAATTATTGAAGGACTACGACTTTAAGTTGAATTACCATCCGGGAAAGGCAAATTTAGTGGCGGAGGCGTTGAGTCAGAAGTCGTTATATGCGGCTTGGATGATGCTTCAAGAGGAGAAGTTGCTCAAGGGATTCGAGAGTCTAAAAATTGGTGCTCGAGAAGTATCTGGAACTCTGTGTTTGAGCCGATTAGAAATCTCAAGCGACTTTAAGTCCAAACTCCTAAAGGCCCATAAAAATGATGAAGCGTTATGGAAGGTGTTACCGGCTATTGAGCAAGGGAAACAGTGGAGAGTGTCGGAAGAAAAAGATGGGTTATGGAGATTCAAGGGTAGGATCATTGTGCCGGATGTTGGCACTTTGAGGCAATATATCTTAAAGGAGGCACACAAAAGTGGATTCTCCATTCACCCGGGAAGTACTAAGATGTACCATGATTTAAAGGCGATGTTTTGGTGGCCGGGTATGAAGAATAATGTGGCAGAATATGTTTCAAAGTGCTTAACTTGTAAAAAGTTAAAGATTGAACATCAAAGACCTTCTGGGATGTTGCAACCTTTAGAGGTTCCGCAATGGAAGTGGAAAAGTATTGCAATGGACTTTGGGTCGGGATTGCCAAGGACTAGGGCTGGTTTTGATGCTATCTGGGTGATTGTAGACCGACTGACGAAGTCAGCTCACTTTTTCTCCATTCAGATGACTTACACCCTTGAGGAGCTAGCACGGTTATACATAAAGGAGATTGTCAGACTTCATGGTGTACCTGCTACTATAATCTCTGATAGAGATCCTCGTTTCACTTTGAGGTTCTAAGGTGCAATTCAGAAAGCTTTTGGAATCCGATTAAGCTTGTGTACAGCTTACCATCCTCAAACAGATAGTCAATCCGAGAGGACGATCCAAATACTAGAGGATATGTTGAGAGCTTGTGTTTTGGACCAACCGGCGAGCTGGGATCGATATGTGCCGTTAGTGGAGTTTGCATACAATAATAGTTACCATGTGAGCATCAGAATGGCTCCGTATGAGGCCTTGTATGGGAGGAAATGTCAGTCTCTGTTATGTTGGTATGAAGCTGGAGAGAAAGGCTTGTTGGGGCCGGAGATGGTAGTTGAGATCACTAAACAAGTCAAGAAAATCTGAGATAGGATGCTTACAACGCTGAGTCGCCAAAAGAGTTACGCCGATCAGAGGCGGAAGCCCTTGGAATTTGAGGAAGGAGATCATGTTTTCCTTAAGGTTACTCCAACCACAGGAGTAGGTAGGGCAATTAAAGCGAAGAAGTTGAATCCTAGATACATTGGTCCATTTCAGATCCTGGAGAGGATTGGACCGGTGGCGTATCGAATGGCTCTACCACCGCATCTTTTGAACCTGCACGACGTGTTTCACATGTCACAGCTTCGGAAGTACACTCCTGATGCTAGCCATGTGTTGGAACCTGAATCGTTTCAGTTAAGAAAAGATTTGATGCTTCCGGTGGCTCCAGTCAGAATTGATGATACTAGTATCAAACGGTTGCGTGGGAAAGAGGTTTCATTAGTCAAAGTGGCTTGGAGTCGAGGCGGTGTTGAGGAACACATTTGGGAACTTGAGTCGGAGATGCAAACGGATTATCCGCACTTATTCTCAGGTAATTGAATTTGAATTTTGTGGGCAAAATTTCCAATTAGGTGGGTAGAATGTAAGACCCGGTTAATTAACGACTAATTAACCCATAAATGAGAATGTATTCTAGAAAGCCAAAAATGTGATTTTTATGGCTTAATATGATAGAGGAGATTGAGATGAGAATTTCGGTACTAATTTTATAGAAATCGGACCAAGATTGGACCGAACGGGCCAAACCGGGCCAACCGAACCCAAAGTGGGCCCTTAGCCCAACTAAACTAAACCAAAACCCTAGTTTTCAGCACTCTCTCTCCTAACAATACAATCAAACACGCTGAAAATGGTGGAGAGCAAGGGAAGAACGCTCTCTCAAGTTCTATCCCTTGGTTGATCTTCAAACCACCATAACTTTTGATCTAGAGCTCCGATTGTCGCACTATTTATGGCCACGCGTTCATCGCAAAAAGCTCTACAAAACCCATACAATCAATCTTGAGGTAAGCCACGTTTTTCTCTTCGAATTTCCAGCCTTGTTTTCGAGTTTCATGAGCAAAAATGTTGATATTTTGGGCTCTTTGATGTTATAGGACCCAACTCTCTTGAAGGAGAAGATTAATCTTGTCTTCTTGGACCTTGGATGTGGTAAGATTCTCAATGCTAGTGTAATTTATTGTTCTATGATGTTTGGGTATTGAGATGTTATGTATGGGTATGATGATTGTGGCTTAGGTTGTGTACATGTGAATATTGGGGCTTGATTGAGACCTTGGAAAGTTTGAAAAGGGATTTTCGGTGGTAAAAATCTGTTCTTGGAGGTGTTGAGACCTAGAGGGCTTGTGGACAAGTGGTTTGGAAGTACTCCGGTTGAGCTTGGGAAATCGGCTAAGATATGGTCTCGATTTCTCGTATCTAATATGTAATGTGGTAGGAAATACTTAAGCTAGAGGACCTAAGATAGGCATTGAATTGTTGATGTTGTTGAATGGTTGAGATATATGATGTGGTCATATATGTGATGATGATTATTGATGCCTTGATGGTATGATGTATGAGAATTATGCATGTTGTGATATATGCTTGATGAGTAATTGAGGTTGAATTGTGGGTGACACCATGTTGATGGTGAGTATGATATTGAGTATGTGTGATGATGGTTAATTAGAAATGGCATTATTGGGAATTGGGATGAGAAAGTATGTATGATATGTTTATGTGTTTGTATCTTGGCCATGTGATTGAAAAGTGTTAAAATGGTGGGATGATGTTTTGTGAGTTATGGTAAAGTGTTAAAGTGTGAGTTGAGGAGGCTTGATGTTGATTTTGGTATATTTTGATTGGTTTCAAAAAAGATTGAAATTGGCATGTTTTGGTTGATTTTGAAAAGAGTTGAAAATGGCTTGTTTTGAAAATGGCACATTGAGGTTTTGTATAAAAACATGATTTTTAGGCATACTTTGATGGGACATAACTTAGACTATGGATCCCCGTTTTGTACCAAACTTATTTATAAATGAAATTGGATTCGGGATGTCCATTCCGTCCGAAGAACGGGCGAAAAATGATTTAAAATGAGAAAGTTATGTCCATCAGAAGATTGGGGGTTGAATTTGTGAATTCTGCAGCTTTTAACTTCGAAAATTTTTAGCAAAATGAACCTCCGCGCGTAAGCGCACTTGGCGCGTACGCATCGATCTTCAAGAAGGCACCATCCACGCATGCGAGGGTGGTGTGCGCGGGCGCGTCGATGTGATGCACCCAATGCCCAGCCATTTTCCCGAGAGTTGTGCCAGTTTTGTGCCTGCGACACAAATGTACCCGCGTGTACCCGTGGCTGACGCGTGCGCGTCACTTGGTTGTTTTTCAATCCAGCGTCCGCGTGTATGACGCTTGCGCGCCGATGAGCTTTGTGGCCATCCACGCGTGCGCGTGGAGTGCGCATACGCGTGGCCCTGTTTTCATTCCAAAGTTGATTTTTGAGTTTTAAAAGCCAAATTTCACACTTTTAAGCCTCCGATCTCACCACTTATGTCTTAAATCATTATGATAAGCCTAGCAATGAGGAAAGGAGCTAGGGGATGTGGTAACTTGCGAGTGAAGCAAGGAAAAGATGAATTATCAATGAGGATCAAAGATGACTATATGAGATGCGGAGGATGGCGGTGGAAGTGCTTGTTATGCCATGGGCCGAAGGGCCGTAATTGTTAATGAATTGGCTGGTTATGGATTTAACCGTGAGCCGGATGGCTAGATTATTCCCGTGTTACGGCGGAGCCATGATTATGGCTAAGTATAAATGCATATATGTTGTTGAATGAATTGTGAATGTTGCACTTCCACTATCGAAGATGAGAGTTTCCCTGGGAGAAAGCAGTGGCTAGCCACCACGTGCTCCAGGTTGAGACTCGAAGCTCTTTTGACCCTTTGTCATCAGGGTGGCCAGGCATTGTGAAAGACCCGGATGAGCTCACCCCCATAAATATTCACCTGTGAGGGTGATGGATATGGATCATGATTATGATCAAGTTTATATTGAGTATAACTCGAGTTTGGGAGACACGACAAAGGGACAGTCCAATGGTTAGCTACCAGGATATATCGGGTTGGCTCTATAACCGACAGATGATATCATCAGCCATTAGGGACAGGCATTCATCATATGCATACTATGTGAATTGATTGAGGTTGCCTACTTGATTGCATATTACTTGCTATTTGTCTAAATACCTTATTTGTTCCTATTTGTATATTTCTTGTCTGATATAACTGTGTTTGCTATATTACACTCCGTTGGTGGTTGGGAGGTCTGAAGGAATTGGAAAGGGAAGTATTAGTTAGACTGAAGAATCTTTAGTCAGATGCCCTTTTATGGTTTAGCTTGTTTATAAGCTTTGATTTTATCTGGAGGAAGTTCTAGGATTGCCTTCGGCTTTCCTCTATTATTATATATTACTCACCCATGCGGATTTTGTGGTTTTCATATGCAGGATGTGAGGTTCCTCGCTGAGGCATGCTGGAGACTTCTGGATTAGCGAAGATCCTTTGTTCTCGGGAGTCTGTTTTGATTTTATGATTTTTCTTAGATACTTTTATCTCCATTGAATAATACAAACTGTGATAACTCCTCTTATAGGAGATTTTGGGGAATAGGTTTTCTGTATTTGTGTCCTTTCGGGTTTTTTTGAGGTTTTCTTATTTTATTATATGTATATATTGCTATGCTCGGACCGGTTATCTTCGCAGCCGGATTTTGAGTTTTGAAATTCCCGTTTTTGATACTCTTTTGTATATATATAAGTTCACGTTAGTTTATCCTTGTTCGTTACGTTATCGATCGGAGTGTTGCGCTTTTCGAGTTACGATTTTTGTTTACCCCTTTTTCTTAGAAAGGCTCCTAATTATAATCATTTTTCACAATACTATTCGTACTAAATTTTTATTTTAGAGGTCGTAATACCTTGCCATCTCTGAATTATGACTTAAGCATAAGACTCTGTATGGTAGGGTGTTACACAATATACACCATCTCCTTATCCTAATCAAGAAGAACCACCTTCCTATCATGAACCATTCTTCCCATGCGATGAACCCTTCCAACCACGCCAATCTCCAATGAATGAAACCCTTGGTGTACTTCTTCAAGGGCAAGAAAGGATGAATAAGAAGGTACTAGAATTCATGGCTGCTTTGACTGAGGTAGTAAATCGATTAGCCTCCCAATAGTTGGACACTCAAGGAACTTCCATAGCTACATGTGGAGAATCTAATGAAGAGTGTAGCATGAAGGAGACGCTAGAAACTCCAGTGGACAATGAGAAACGTGACTTTGTATTGGAACAAGTAGAGGAAGCCGTAATAGTTGAAGAGGAAGAAGTGGTTGAAGACTTAGGAGACGCTGAACATCCGACTACTTAGAGAACTGAACATCCCACATTTTTATACCTATTTATACGTAAACCGAAATTAATAAAATAACCATCCAATTACTAATTAAAACAATCATTTGCATATCTAGTAAATTGAGCATTTAGTATATTTAACTTGTGATTACGTAAATAACCATCCACGTATGAATAAAAATAAACATCTGTCAATATAGTGAAATGAACATCCTGAATATTCATCATTGACCACAACTTATAACACTTTTGGGTTAAATTTCTCCTTAATCACATATTCATTATACTAACGGCATATGTTTTATAATTGAAAAATTTTACACTTTGTGATAAATTTCCATTATGGAATATGACATAATTAAGTAGGATTTAAAAATGTAATAACATGTCTATTATAACTTAATAACTTATATCTAACTGCATCAACTCCAAGCATATATGAATTCTATGACCACATTCTGTCTCATCAGTTTCTAGTTCAGTCATATCTGTCATTTCCACGACCTGCAATCGAACACAAACCAAAAAAAAAAACAAACTAAAGAAATTAAGTGACATATGGTACTATGATATAAATATCAGCAATATAAACCACCAAAAAAAATGACTAACTTAAACTGGATTAAGCGTGTTAGTAAAATTTCAATTAATAATAAGCACTATACTCACTATTTTTTAATAAAGTCTTTTAATCAGGCAAAAAGTAAGCAACCATAGTAAAGTAAAAGTAACTCACTAGTTCACTGACGTGATTATGGAATTTGAACTAAATATTTTAAAGTAGACATGTGTGTAATCAAAAGCAAGCCTAATAATGGAGAATGCAACTTATCTTCACATTGGCTAAATAGTATTCTACCATTTGCCAACGGGTGCAATGAATGTAACATTGATAAATAAATTTTATCATGGATGCATATTACAATAGCTCCATAACTTCATGAATTGTGAATGAAGTAAAAGCTGTCACGGTATTTGGTTATTACTAGAAACAATGAGACTATAATTGACAAAGTCACTTGTGCTATGTTAGATAGTTGGAGTCTGTCTTCATAGTGTATGAATTGAAATGTTTATACTAATGCAATCAAAAGGACTATCAATTAATTGAGAATTGAACCAAGAAGTGGTCCTTAAAATTCTCTTTTTAAGTTGAATTAAGAAAGTTTTAATTATTATTCTTTGAAAAAAATCTAAACAATCAAAAATAATATTTAATTACAGTCTCATTGGAACATTTTAGAAATGGAAAATACTCCTCGTATATCCAAGAAATAAATTTGAGAAACCAAGAAAGGGGAAAACAAGGAAACATACTCTGTTGTTGTTTTAATGCGTTCTTCCAATGTTGGGTGAGCGGTGGAGTTCCGGTGTCAGGTGAGGCAACTCCCACCAACCACGGATGACGTGCGCAACAGAGATTGGGCGTTGCAGTTCGAGACGACGCTGATGGACGAAACAGTTGCTGCCAGTGACGGTAGAGGCGCGCGAAGGAGACTGGGCGCTGCAGTTCTGAACGGCACCGACGCAGGTTCCAGGACAGGTGGAGGCGCAGGGATCGGATGTTCAGCGGCAAAGGAGGAGGGTTTTTAGGGGTAAGGTGACCGTTCATTCAAAAAAGGGAAATGGATGAAAATTAGGATTAGGGATTAAGTGGTTTTATAATTGACGGTAACCCTAACTTGTTTCAAATTTTAAATTAGAAAGAATTTAAAATTAATTAATTATCCATGATTTAATTTTAATTTCAATTAAACCCCATTGTATGCATTGTATAATAAGATTATTGTCTCCTCATACTTTTTCAATTTCAAATCATCATTAACATCAACAACAACAATAACAACAACAACAACAACAACAACAACAACAACAACAACAATAATAATAATAATAATAATAGTAGTAGTAGTAGTAGTAAATATTTATCATATTAATTTTTGTAATTTCATAACAACAATGCCAAGAAGACTAACAATAATATTTAGAATAAAAAAATTATAATAATTGTAATAATAATATTTAAATTGACAATATTAACAATTATAATAAAATCTCATTACAAATTATATTGACATTATCAAATGTGCAGAAATATGAAATTCTAACCGATTAGAATTTTTTTTAATATTTATTCCACTCATTTTTAAAACAAAACCACAAGCCCCATAACAATTACTTTCTGCTGTGCCAACAACTCTTAACAGTCTCTTTTGTCCCTTCTCTTTTCATTTCACACTAAATTGATCCCCTCCCTTTTTTATCCACAAACTTATTGCCTCTGCCAATATTTGCTCGTATAGGGACTGACACACAGTGAAATTGCAGCCTCAACTGTTGCGCTCCATTCTGCAGATGGCAACCTTGAAATGGCCAATTCGCAGGTATCGACAGTGGATTAGAGCAACTTGTAGGAGCCACCATAGAGGTGGCCTAATTTGCATGCGGCAAGGATGACTTCTGCATGCTGCTCCATTTTGCATACGCTCCATTTTGCATGTGTCAGATGAGAACTGCAGAATGTTGATGCTCGCTCTTTATTTTGTGGGTGCCATATGCGATTTGGAGTTCATTTTTATTTCGTGGGTGTTATCCGTGAATTGTTTCTATGCATTTTGGTGGTCATTTCTTTCCATACGTATTTAGGCATTTAATGATTTTGAATATTTATTTAAATAAAAAAACTCATAATAAAGTAGTTGTGTGTGGACTAGTAGAGTGTAAAGAAAGTTTTTTCAAATGCTTCACACTAACACACCTCTCTTTCCATTTTCATTCTCTCTAATCATTATCCTTAATCAATACTTTAAAGCCATTTATTATTTTCTTGTTCCCTTCCTCCCTCATACACTTCACTGCCTCGCTCTTCTCACATTCCTCCTCTTCAAAGATATGCGCATTCTCTCTTCCATCTCAGTCATCTTCTCCATCGTGTTTGTTGTCACCTTCATGGATCTTAGCTGAGTTCCTCCGCTTCATCTTTCACTTCGAGCTCTTTTTGCTCTAACCTGTTGTTTGTTTTCATCGCTGCCTTCATACTCTGCTTCTG
>NC_029781.3:78041567-78042329 GCF_000817695.3 Arachis duranensis | reverse complement strand
TCTTCCCTTGGTCCCTTCGCCTGCCTCTGTGCCGACTGCTAGCTCCCCTTAGATCCCTTGTTCTTTCCCTTCTCTCAATCTCCCATTTTTTATTTAAAATCGAACCAAAAAATCGTAGTGGTTTAATTAGTTCCACTTATTTTCTTATTCGTCTTTTGCAAATAGATTTTGTACATAAACTAAACTGGAAAAAAGACTGGTATTTAGTTAACCTAGTTCAACTGGCCAATCTTATTCGATTCTCAAAACAGTGCATGGGATAAAAAAAAAAAAAAACTCAAGTCTAATCGACTTTACTGAAGTTGATACCTAAGAGTCCGTTAAATTATTTGACTAATTTAACTAATTTTTTATCTAACGGCTCTCAGATATCAACGTGAAGTCGACTTCCCCTAAGCTTTCACTATAAAAAAAAATTAATACGGGCCAAAATGTGAGCCTAAATGTGAGCCTGGAGGGAGTGTTTTGTAATTTTTTAAATTTATAAATAGAAAAGCCGTAAGATGCGATTTCAGTTACTTTAATTTTTTAATTTTTTAAACAGAAATCACAAGACGCAATATCACTTTTTTTAATTTTATAATTCTAATTATCATTAAAATACTAACTAATATTATTAATTAAATTTCCCAAAAATATATTATAATTTCTCAAAACATACTAACTAATATAATTAATAAAATTACCCCAAAAAATTTTTAGTAACATATTAACTAATATATTATTTAAATTATCCATAAATAATATTTCAAATTCATTAAC
>NC_029781.3:78034922-78041527 GCF_000817695.3 Arachis duranensis | reverse complement strand
CATGCTAACTAATATAATTAATAGAAATTATCCAAATATAATAATTCTAATTTCTATTAACATACTAATACAGTTAATAAAATTACCAAAAAAAATATAATTTTATTAATATACTAAATTAATTTTGCTCGAGTCCTTTTCATTGTAAAATGTGCTAAAAATATAATAGAAATGTCAAAAAATTGACTTATCAAACTAAATGGTAACCAGTTGAATCATTACATTGCTGATCCAAATAAGTAATCCCTCATATCAGTGACTTTATCAAAAATTTTTGGCAAACGCACACGAAAAACTCTTGTCACAAAAGGAGTTTTCCCTATCGCAACTGGCTTAGGATGACTCCGACGCCTTTTCGGATTTCGATCCTACGAAGATTCTAACCTATCTCTCCTATTAAGAGAAGTATTCGAAATTGTTTTAGACCACACAAAAGTCTCCTAAGTTCGTGCTCTATCCTCTTTCGGAGGAGTTCTGTCTCACTTTCCAACAATGACTCAAGTATTTAGAGGTCCCTACATTGAAAATTCACCTCTTGATACCTTGTCCTTTGTGTATATTGAACTCGGATTCTCTAAGCATCTTGAACTTGCCTTACTTGTTGTCAGATTTTATAGGTCATTTCTTTTATCATTCTAGCATTGGCTTCAACTTGATGCTCACAAGGTTTGCATCTTCCATGATTTTCAACATTATGCGCACCTTCATGAGCATCAGCGTTTGGATTTAGCTGACGAGCAACAGTAGCAAAATGGGCCAAGCTCGCCAGACTAGTCAACTAAAACCACCAAAAAAGACGGGCTGGGTTGAGATTTAATGGGTGATGGGGGTGACGCGGGTGGCTTGGTGGGCCTGCTATATGTTTTTTAATGGCAATTTTGTCTTTTAAATTAAGGATATAAATACAAATTTTAAGGTTGCAGTCACACATCTCACCGTCACTCACTCATCGCCACTTACATGCACTCTCTAGCAGGGACGGTTCTAGGTGTATAAGCCCACTTACTACAATTTAAAATTTTTTTGAGTAGTACATGATAATATTTATTTGTTCTATTAAATTATTAATTTTGACTCATAACAATATTTTATTCAACTTTTGAAATTTGATATTCAATTTGAGAATTTCATGTTAGATATGTTATAATGATCAATTTTTAAATTTAAATAAGATTATTATTCTTTATTATAAATCGACTTGAAAAAATATTATTTATTCATTGATGTTTCTTCTTTTGAATTTAGTTTTTGTTTTTCTGTGACAATTGCATTAATAAAAACAACTTTCTAAACTATAAATATCATCAAGACCTAATTGTATGGGATGTGAATTTTTAAATGATTATTTAGTGATATATGTAGAAAAAAAAGATACTTCAATTGTATTATTAAGAAAAAAATTATTCCATCTTTCTAAAATATGAAACTTCAAAAAATAGAATTCTTTTAAATTAGTGTTTTAGTATTTTAATTTGATAATTAGACATTTTAAATGATGATGATGATGATGATGATAAATAACCATTCGTAAGAATATATATTCAAATACAAAATATATATTAAAAATGAATTAAATAACACATGTATTTATACACAAATATATAATAAATAATTTGATAGCTAATTTTTTATGTACACATAATATTTTTTATAAAAATTATTATTGTGTTATATATACTCTGCCCCTACTATCGAAATTTTTTGAATTCATCACTGTTCTTTAACTCTTGGATCTTGAATCTTTGGTGATCTCGAACACGATAGTGCTATGTCCTTTTTTCCCTTGTGCACTGCTATTTTTCTTTTTTGTGATGGCATTCTCTATTTCTCTGGTTCTATTTTGAGGGCTCACAGTGACATATCTCTTATATATAGACTCTAGTTTAGTATAAATTTTAGTTTGTTATTTGATAAATGATCTTCTATGCTCTGAATCTGGTTGTTTATGGTAAATTTCAATTTGTAATTTGCATTTTGATTCGGATCTAGTTGTTTTCTATGAATTTTAATTTGTAATTGATGAATTTTTTGTTTGTGATTGTATTATTTTATATTTTTTGTATTGATTTTTAATAAATTTATTTTTAAAAAATTATGTGGACTGGTCCACCAACCTACTAAATTATTCTTTGATAAAATAGAATAGCAAGTTCAATCTATATTAATTTAGTGGGACGAGATAAACTGCCTCATTTTGCGGCGGGCTTTGTCGAGGTAGAGTAGGCTGACCTGCTTTATCACTCCTGTAGCGATGCCAACTTTGTGAATTACGATTCTGATATGAATCATTATACTCGTGTCTAGAGATTACTTGAGTGTGATGAACACTTGATTAACCTCTTGCTCCATGCCTTTGATCAGCAGGCCCTATGCCATGTAAGTGAGGAGTTTATGGTGGAACTTGCATGTTTTCGATGTTCTCAACAACCTTCTTATTCACATCAACCATTAAGCATGACAAAAAGAATTAGAATTTTTCATAAACGGTGCCAAATATTCGCAAATTTAGAAAACTTACAAAATTGGAATTTTGAGACCTCGTATTCTTTTTAATTATATTATAGACTGAGATACCTATAAAGACACTTTAATAATTTAAGAATAAAACGCTAAAGAAAGTGATTTGAAATGTTTATAAAAAAAAAAGATGTGCGTCTTCCTTTTACTGTACTCTAGGTCATTTATATTTGTGAAAATGGAAGAATAAAGTATGATCTTTCACTTTTAATTTTATAAATAGGACAAAAAATAAATATGAGAGAGAGTAATAAGGTAGCGTTTATTTTCGGAGACAGGACACAGAAACATGAATAGCACATCTTTAAAAAGTGTTTGGAAGTAGAGACATGAACACTGAACACATTCTCTCTAGACAGTTTTTTATAATTTTGTGTCCACTATTTTACGAAGGACAACGATAGACACGGAATTTAGAAGAGGGACACGGACTTTTTTATGAATTTTTTTTTTCTTTTTGTCTATAGATATTTTTTATTATTCCACTATTATCCCTTCTTATTTTTCTTAATTTGCGTTGTTCTCGTAAATGTACTTTCTTCTCAATTTTCTTTTTCTATCTCTACGTTCTCCTTCTTTCTTTTTTTTTTCGGGTACTCTTTCCTTTTTATGATAATTCATTTCTTCTTATCGTTCTTACTTCAATATCATTTTAACATTGTATTATATTATTTGATTTGTAATAAAAATAATAACAAAAATAATTAGTCTTAAAATTTTTGAAAGATAAATATTATCAAACATAAAATTGATCTTTTAAAATACTAAAAATAATTTATAAGTTGTAATTAATTTTATATAATTCTAAAAAAATCAATTTTTAAAAAAAATCAATTTTTAGATAAAAATAAATTTTTATGTGCAAAAACTTTTTTTTTGTAAAAATAGATTCTTTTTTAAAATTGCTTTTTTATTTAAAACTAATTTAGCTTATTAACCTAAATAAAATTTTTCATTAATCAAATTCAGATTTATTTTTTTTTGTTAATATTAACCATATGTATTCCTACATATTAATAATAAATTTAAAAATAAAATAATTATATTTATAAATTTTATTTTAATATAAATATTATTATATAATTTTTTATTAAAATGTTTGGCCCTTTAAACATTTTTTTCAAATTCTTCTCTTATTTTTTATTAAATTAGTTTGTACTTGATGCAGAAAATTTGGAATCACATGACTATTTTAGTCATTTTATATAATATTTTAGTCTTGTCGATATGTATCCAAACATAATACTAGACATTACATTAGTGTCCTGTACATTATAACCAAACACAATACACAAAGAATAATTTTTAATGTCTCCGTTCTATTGTCTTGTCATGTTCTCTTCTGTCTCTAACAACAAACGCTACCTAAAGGATTAAATTTAACAATTGATACCATCCAGTTTTTTTTATTGGAGAAGATCTACTCCCTATATTTTCTTGGTTCTTTTCTAATGGTATTTGACATTAGGGGTGTTCATGGCTTGGCCCGTCCCGAAGACCCGCCCCGATCTCGAACTTTTCTAATTTGGTATGATTTTACCGGGTCTAGGGCCGGATAAAAGTCTCAAAAATAGATCCGGTCATTATTTCGGGTAGGGTCCGGGCCATTATTTCGAGTCACACAAATTCAGCCCGGTGACTCGGTCATCATACACAATTAATATTTTGTGTTATTAGTGATGAAGTGATGGCTATTCTTATGTGGAATTTAAGTATTGTAAACCTTAATATTTTGTGTTATTAGTAGACTATAAGTTAATGTTTTATATTTAAAATGCATAAGACTTTAAACTAATCTATAATATTGTGTTATTTGTATTGATTTAAATATTTAGTGTTATTAGACAATATTAGTATTGATTGTGGTTATGCTTTAAGTTTAGGGAAGGATTGGTTCTTGTTTTATTTTTCGAAGTGAATTTTATCATGTCAAATAATTGTTGGAGTCTTAAAAATTTAGATATTTTCACATACTAACTTATAAGAAGAAAATATTAACAGCCCAGTCTTTATCCGGTTTTTACTCGATATAATCATGGCCTAAAAGTGTATAAATTTCATCAGATCTAAATTCAAGTTTAGGTCTAACAAATAAATTCGATATATATTTTGGAGAGTTAAACCCCAAAGTGGTCCCTGAGATTCACGGTTTGCACCAATTTAGTCCCTGACTTACCAATTGCACCATTTATGTCCCCGACTTTCTTAAAATTGCACCAAGGTCGTCCCTAGCCACATCTCCGGGCAAATTAACTGCCGCTGGCAGTGACCTGGCACTGAGAAGCCACGCTAGGTGCCACGCTGGAGTGTCAATGTTGGCGCTAAAACTGTTGATGGATGGAACGACGTCGTTTCATGTAAGTTTAGAAACAAAACCCAAATAACCCAAGTTCCATGATCACTTCATCTTCCTCTTTGTCTTCCGAAAACCAAAACAATACACCATGAAAACTGAGTTCTAACCACTGTATAGGGTTTGAAGGTCGAAAATGTTTGGCTCCGTGGAGTTCGCTGCCACTGTGAGAGTGTTGTGCGGTCGTTGTTGGTGAAGGAAGGAGAAGCAGTTAATCACGACCACATGAAGGTACGTCTGAACAGTAAAAAATAATGCTTTTCAACAAAAAGAATAGTATCAATGTCTGTGTTTGGTGAAAATTTGATTTTTGTTGATGAAAGTTGAAAGTTTTTTATTATCGGTTAGGGTTTTTGTGGGTAGTGGAGAAATTTTCTCCATGCTCTGTTTTGAATGAAATCTTAATTGGGTTGATTGATGGGTGTTTCTGGTATTTTATAAGTGGTTGAATGCCAACGTTTGTTTTTACATGTGTGAATCTGATTGTTTGGTTCCTCAATTTGGTTTTTTGCATAATGCAGATGGAGACTTTGATGGATATCATGTTCCATCATGGGGAACATTTAAAAAAAATGGTGATGGAATACTAGTGTACTCACCAGATAACAGAACTTGCTTAGGAGATTTAGATGAGGACACGTTGGATGTGTTCTTTGTAAGAAACTATTACAAGGAGCTTGGGTATGACAACATACATCAGTGTTGGTGGCTGCCTCCTGGGAGGAGCTTAGATGGTGGACTGAGGACTGTTACATCTGATGGTGAATTAAGAGAGATGTGTTTTGCTGCACAAAATAATGATGGAGTTGTTGATGTGTACTTTGAGCATGGGGTGTCCACAGCAGAGGTGATTGCAGAGAATGAGGTTGTAGTATGGCTTGATGATACTTGTGAGGGAGACTTGGTGAGCAAGAAGAACACAAGTGAGAGTCCCAAAGCTGATGGTAACACCTCGAACCCAACTACAGAACCGAATTCTATCCCAAATGCAAACCCAAGCCCCATAAACAATCCTATTCCAATCTCCCCTGAAACCAACCCTGCCACTATTCCAAAACCCATTGATGATAATACAACCCCAAATGCAATGCCTGCTAGGGCTCATAAGAAACCCAATCTAAAGTCCAATTCTAATGCAAAGCCGAAGCCTAAGTCAAAGGCCAACCCAACATCCGTCTCTGATGAGCGGATAATTTATACGCTTTTTGGCATTGTTTTTAGTGTGTTTTTAGTATGATCTAGTTAGTTTTTAGTATATTTTTATTAGTTTTTAGTTAAAATTTACCTTTCTGGACTTTACTAGGAGTTTGTGTGTTTTTCTATGATTTCAGGTATTTTCTGGCTGAAATTGAGGGTCCTGAGCAAAAATCTGATTCAGAGGCTGAAAAGGACTGCAGATGCTGTTGGATTCTGACCTTCCTGCACTCGAAGTGGATTTTCTGGAGCTACAGAAGCCCAATTGGCGCACTCTCAATGGCGTTGGAAAGTAGACATCCTGGGCTTTCCAGAAATGTATAATAGTCCATACTTTGCCCGAGATTTGATGGCCCAAACCGGCGTTGCAAATCAGCCTCAGAATTTCCAGCGTTTAACGCTGGAACTGGCATAAAAATTGGAGTTAAACGCCCAAACTGGCATGAAAGTTGGCGTTTAACTCTAGAAAAAGCCTCTACACATGAAAGCTTCAATGCTCAGCCCAAGCACACACTAAGTGGACCCCGGAAGTGGATTTTTA
>NC_029781.3:78032027-78034514 GCF_000817695.3 Arachis duranensis | reverse complement strand
GTGCCGTGACAGGGTGCGTTGAACATTTTCACTGAGAGGATGGGAGGTAGCCATTGACAACGGTGAAACCCTACATACAGCTTGCCATGGAAGGAGCCTTGTGTGTTTGATGAAGAAGACAGTAGGAAAGCAGAGATTCAGAAGACAGAGCATCTCCGAAACCTCAACCTATTCTCCATTACTGCAAAACAAGTACTTATTTCATGTTCTTTTGCTTTTCACAATCAACCTTGATAATTTCTGATATCCTGACTGAGATTTACAAGATAACCATAGCTTGCTTCAAGCCGACAATCTCCGTGGGATCGACCCTTACTCATGTAAGGTATTACTTGGACGACCCAGTGCACTTGCTGGTTAGTTGTGCGGGGTTGCAAAAGTGTGATTGCAATTTCGTGCACCAAGTTTTTGGCGCCGTTGCCGGGGATTGTTCGAGTTTGGATAACTGACGGCTTATCTTGTTGCTTAGATTAGGACTGTTTTATTTTTGTTGGTTTAGAGTCTTTTTAGTTGAGTCTAGTTTCATATTTTAAGTTTGGTGTCAATTGCATGCTTTTGCTTTTTTTTTTTAATTTTCGATTTTGCATGTCCTTAGTCCCTTTTTGATCCGTAGAAATTCTAAGTTTGGTGTCCTCTTTGTGTTTTTCCCTTAAAAATTTTCGAAAATTAGTGTTTGATTTTCTAAAAATTTTAAGTTTGGTGTCATTTTGTGGTTTTTCTCTTTCCTCATTTCAAAAATCAAATCTTTTTCAAAATAATTTTCAATCATATCTTCTCTAATTGCTAATCTCAAAATCTTTTTAATTAACTAATTGATTCAGTTTTCAATTTGCCTTGATCTTATTTTCTTTTAATTTTCGAATTTTTTTATTTTATTCTCCTTTTGTTTTTATTTTATTTTTCGGTTAATTCAAAAAAAATAAAAAAATAAAAAAATAAAAAAAATATATTTTTATCTACTTGCAATCCATATTATTTCCCTTTGCTCCATCATGGACCTAAGTAGAATTGAGCAGTCCAGAAGGACTCTGGGGTCATATGCTAAACCCATTACAGCTGCATATGGGAGTAGCATCTGTATACCTCCTATCAAAGCAAGCAGCTTTGAACTAAATCCTCAACTCATTATCATGGTGCAGCAAAATTGCCAGTATTCTGGTCTTCCACAGGAACTACTATGGGCTTACAGAAAAAGCTCAGATGTCTTTAGACCACTCAGCTGGTGGATCTATACACATGAGGAAGACAATTGAAGAGGCTCAAGAGCTTATAGACACTGTTGCTAGAAACCAATATTTGTACTCTAGCAATGAGTTCTCTCCAAAAGAGGAAGTCATGGCAGTAGTCACTGATCCTAATCCTCAAGAACAGATGATTGAGCTTAATCAACAATTGCTCCTGATGGCAGAACAGTTAGCAGAATTCAAAGAGATGCTCCATGAAACTAAAGTTGCTAACAAGAACATAAAACAGCAGATATCTAAACAGATAACAGGAGAGTGTCAAGCAGTTCAACTGAGGAGTGGGAAGACACTGAACAACACCACTCAAAAGAGCAAAAAGTCAAATAAGGAACAATTGACAGAGGATAACCAAGCCACTGTCCAAAATCCCTCTGAGGACAGTAAGAGCCCAGAGAGGAATACTTTTGGCGTTCAAACGCCAGAAAGGGAAGGAAAGCTGGCGTTAAACGCCCATTCCTTGCCCAGTTCTGGCGTTCAAACGCCAGAAAAGGGGGAAAAGTTGGCGTTTAACGCCCATTTTCCACCCAATCCTGGCGTTCAGACGCCAAGGGAGGATCAGACACCTGAGAGTGCTGACAGTAATCCCTCTAAAAAGGATTCTTCAACCACTTCTGTAAGGAACAAGCCTGCAGCAACTAAGGTTGAAGAATATAAAGCCAAGATGCCCTGCAGCATCTAAGGTTGAAGAATATAAAGCCAAGATGCCTTATCCTCAAAAACTCCGCCAAGCGGAGCAGGATAAGCAATTTGCCCGCTTTGCAAATTATCTAAGGACTCTTGAAATAAAGATTCCGTTTGTAGAGGCACTTGAGCAAATACCTTCTTATGCTAAGTTCATGAAAGAGATCTTAAGTCATAAGAAGGATTGGAGAGAAACTGAAAAAGTATTTCTCACTGAAGAATGCAGTGCAGTCATATTAAAAAGCTTACCAGAAAAGCTTCAAGATCCAGGAACCTTTATGATACCATGCACATTAGAAGGTGCATATACCAAGACAGCCCTTTGTGACATTGGAGCAAGTATCAACCTAATACCTGCATCCACTATCAGAAAGCTTGGGTTGACTGGAGAAGTCAAACCAACCCGGATATGCCTCCAACTTGCTGATGGCTCCATTAAACATCCATCAGGCATAATAGAGGATATGATTGTCAAGGTTGGGCCATTCGCCTTTCCAACTGACTTTGTGGTGCTGGAAATGGAGGAGCACAAGAGTGCAACTCTCAATTTAGGAAGACCCTT
>NC_029781.3:78030747-78031559 GCF_000817695.3 Arachis duranensis | reverse complement strand
TAATCATAAGCTCTACCTTAGAGCCACAGGAAGAGAAAGCACTAATTCAGGTGCTAAGGACACACAAGACAGCTCTTGGGTGGTCCATAAGTGATCTTAAGGGCATTAGCCCAGCTAGATGCATGCACAAGATCCTGTTGGAGGATAATGCCAAACCAGTGGTCCAACCACAAAGGAGGCTAAATCCAGCTATGAAGGAGGTGGTGCAGAAAGAGGTCACTAAATTACTAGAGGCTGGGATTATTTATCCTATTTTTGATAGCCCTTGGGTGAGCCCTGTCCAAGTTGTCCCCAAAAAGGGAGGCATGACAGTGGTTCATAATGAAAAAAATAAACTGGTTCCTACAAGAACAGTTAAAGGGTGGCGTATGTGTATTGACTACAGAAGACTCAATACAGCCATCAGAAATGATCATTTTCCTTTACCCTTCATAGACCAAATGCTAGAAAGACTAGCTGGTCCTGATTATTACTGCTTTTTGGATGGCTATTCAGGTTACAACCAAATTGCAGTAGATCCTCAGGACCAAGAGAAAACAGCATTTATTTGCCCTTCTGGCGTTTTTGCCTACAGAAGGATGCCTTTTGGTCTGTGTAATGCTCCTGCAACCTTTCAGAGATGCATGCTATCCATCTTCTCTGATATGGTGGAGAAATTTCTTGAAGTCTTCATGGATGACTTCTCAGTATATGGAGACTCATTCAGCTCATGTCTTAACCACCTAGCACTTGTCCTGAAAAGGTGCCAAGAGACTAACCTGGTTTTAAACTGGGAGAAATGTCACTTTATGGTGACTGAAGGAATTGTCCTT
>NC_029781.3:78027176-78029489 GCF_000817695.3 Arachis duranensis | reverse complement strand
AGAAAGAAATTAATTTCAGATGCCAAGTACTACCTGTGGGATGAGCCGTATCTCTTTAAGAGATGTGCAGACGGAATGATCCGCAGATGTATACCCAGAGAAGAAGCGCAAAGGATCCTATGGCATTGCCATGGATCACAGTATGGAGGACATTTTGGAAGTGAGCGAACAGCCACTAAAGTCCTCCAATGTGGCTTCTACTGGCCTACTTTCTATAAAGATTGCCCGAGAGTTTGTGCGTAATTGTGACAGTTGCCAAAGAGCTGGTAACTTGCCTCACGGATATGCCATGCCTCAACAAGGAATATTAGAGGTAGAATTGTTTGATGTATGGGGAATTGACTTCATGGGTCCATTCCCACCATCATACTCAAACACTTACATTCTGGTAGCAGTGGACTATGTATCTAAGTGGGTAGAAGCAATTGCTACACCCACTAATGATACCAAGACCGTGCTGAAATTCCTACAGAAACACATCTTCAGCAGGTTTGGTGTTCCCAGAGTATTAATCAGTGACGGGGCACTCATTTCTGCAATAGACAGCTATACTCTGCTATGGTCAGATATGGAATTAGCCACAAAGTGGCAACTCCGTATCATCCACAGACAAATGGGCAAGCTGAAGTCTCTAACAGAGAGCTAAAAAGAATCTTAGAATGGACTGTGATGGCCCGAAGAAAGGATTTGGCAAAGAGTTTGGATGATGCTCTGTGGGCATACAGAACAGCATTCAAGACTCCTATAGGAACCTCTCCATACCAACTGGTGTATGGGAAGGCCTGTCATCTGCCCGTGGAACTGGAACATAAAGCCTACTGGGCAACCAGATTCCTAAACATGGATGCTCAGTTAGCTGGTGAAAAAAGATTGCTCCAGCTAAATGAGCTAGAGGAGTTCAGACTCAATGCATTTGAAAATGCAAAAATTTATAAGGAAAAGGCAAAAAAGTGGCATGACAAGAAGTTGTCATCAAGAGTCTTTGAGCCAGGACAAAAAGTTCTGCTCTTCAACTCTAGGCTCAGATTGTTTCCAGGAAAACTTAAATCCCGGTGGAGGGGTCCGTATGTGATCACAAGAGTGTCACCATATGGATATGTTGAACTTCAGGATATTGATTCTGACAAAAAGTTCATTGTTAATGGACAGAGAATCAAGCATTATCTTGAAAGTAATTTTGAGCAAGAATGCTCAAAACTGAGACTTGAGTGATTCTCAGTAAAGGTCCACCAGAATGGGCACCATTCTGGGCGTTTAACGCCAGGTGTGCAGCATCCTGGGCGTTTAGCAAAACACCCAGTGACAAAGGGGATTCTGGCGTTTAACGCCAGCTAGGGCACCTGGCTGGGCGTTAAACGCCCACAATGGGCAACAAATGGGCGTTAAACGCCAGAATGGATGCCATTCTGGGCGTTTAACGCCAGAAAGGTGGGAGACCAAGATTTTTCTTTCCAATCAAAATTTTTTTCAAACTTTCCTTTTCTTACCCATACATTTCCACATAAACACATTTCAACCTTTCATCATTCACTTTCAAATCTTCAAAAATCAAAATCATTCTTCAAATCTCTCTCAAATCAATCCCAAATCTTGTTCAAAAACTCACCCTTCTCTCAAATTCTCTCCATATCTTCTCAAATCTCCTTTCAATTTTTTCGAAATCTCCTTCCCCCCCTTATAACAACATGTTCGGCCTCCTCATTCCCCCACACCATTCGAATTTGCTCTTCTCCTCTCTCTCTTCTTTCCTTTCTTTTGCTTGAGGACAAGCAAACCTCTAAGTTTGGTGTGCTTTTTCGTGATCACTAAGCCAAGATTCATCAAGATCATGGCTCCTAAGGAAAAACAAACCAATTTAAGAGGAAAGAAAGAGAATAATCCAAAGAATCTTTGGAATCAAGAGAAGTTCTTAACCAAAGAACATGAAGACCATTATCACAAAATAATGGGTCTGAGGTCAGTGATCCCAGAAGTTAAATTCGATCTGAAAGAAGATGAATATCCGGGGATCCAAGAGCAAATTCGAAACAGAGGATGGGAAGTTCTAACCAATCCGGAAATAAAGGTTGGAAGAAATATGGTTCAGGAATTCTACTCAAATCTGTGGCTAACAGATAAGCAGAGAATGACTGGAACTGCTTACTATACTTACAGAACCATGGTCAGAGGGAAAGTTATATACTTCCATCTGGACAAAATAAGAGAAACCTTCAAATTACCTCAACTGCAAGATGATACTGATTCCTTCAATAGGAGGATGGTGAGAGCAGATAAAGGGTTGGATCAAGTTCTAGAGGACATATGCCTCCCTGG
>NC_029781.3:78025979-78026491 GCF_000817695.3 Arachis duranensis | reverse complement strand
GACAATAATTTTTGTTTTCCGAATGAATGCTTGAACAGTGCATATGTCTTTTGAATTTGTTGTTTTGAGAATGTTAAAATTTTTGGCTCTTGAAAGAATGAAGGAAAAAGAGAACTGTTATTGAGGATCTGAAAAATCATCAGATTGATTCTTGAAGCAAGAAAAAGCAGTGATTCAAAAAAAATGAAAAAAAAAGAAGAGAGAAGAAATAGAAGAAAAAGAAAGAAATAAAGTTGTGATCCAAGGCAAATAAAAAGAGTGTGCTTAAGAACCCCGGGCACCTCTAATTGGGGACTCTAGCAAAGCTGGGTCATAATCTGAAAAGGTTCACCCAAGTATGTGTCTGTGGCATGTATGTATCCGGTGGTAATACTGGAAGACAGAGTGCTTTGGGCCACAGCCAAGACTCATACACTAGCTATGTTCAAGAATCATTATACCTAAATAGGAGAATCAATAACACTATCTGAGTTCTGAGTTCCTATAGATGCCAATCATTCTGAACTTCAAAG
>NC_029781.3:78023794-78025036 GCF_000817695.3 Arachis duranensis | reverse complement strand
GGGCGTTAGTGACAGACGCAAAAGAATCACTGGATTCTATTCCGGCCTGATTGAGAACCGACAGATGGATAGTCGTGCCGTGACAGGGTGCGTTGAACATTTCCACTGAGAGGATGGGAGGTAGCCACTGACAACGGTGAAACCCTTGCATACAGCTTGCCATGGAAGGAGCCTTGTGTGTTTGAAGAAGAAGACAGTAGGAAAGCAGAGATTCAGAAGACAGAGCATCTCCAAAGCCTCAACCTATTCTCCATTACTGCAAAACAAGTACTTATTTCATGTTCTTTTGCTTTTCACAATCAATCCTGATAATTTCTGATATCCTGACTAAGAGTTACAAGATAACCATAGCTTGCTTCAAGCCGACAATCTCCGTGGGATCGACCCTTACTCACGTAAGGTATTACTTGGACGACCCAGTGCACTTGCTGGTTAGTTGTGCGGGGTTGCAAAAGTGTGATTACAATTTCGTGCACCAGTCTCCCAGCCTAAATTGACTAAAAAGCCCAATCAAAAATCCAACCCAAGCCTGAAAACCAAGTTGAGAGAGACTACCAAGGCATGCTCCACAACCAAAGATAAAGGCAAATCAAAAATGAAGTCCAAACCTCAGTTTTTACCAAGGAGAATTACAAGATCTCATGCTGCTGGATCATATAGAAGGTCTGCTAATAAGGGTAAGGGAGCTCTTCATGTTGACTTAATTGTAAATGATGATTCCAGTGATGATGATAGTTCAGAGGATAGTTCCTTTAAGCCAATACAAGAAGATAGCTCTAGCAGTGAAGATAACTCAAGTATGTCCAAACCAATAAACAAGAAAGTAAAGGACACCAAGAGAGCTAAATATGCTGCTGCTAAGACAAAAGAGAACATAATGCAACCAGATGATGCATTAGTTGAAGATGTGTCAGATGGAGATGTGGACTTGGGATTTGTGGGAACTCCAGGAATTGTTGATGTGTATGAAGCACTTGACCCAGGTGCAGAATCTGATGGTGCTAATTCTTGGCACTCAGAGGAGATGCAGACTCCTCCTAATTCTGAGGATGAGCTTCAATCTGATGAGGAGTCAGATGAATTTCCAATATTTAGAAATGGGACAAGATTTGGTGAGCTACATCTACAAGTAGGTATGAAATTCAACACCAAGTATGAGTTCAAAGAAGCTGTAAGAGAGTATACTATCCAAGAGGGGAGGAGAATTAAGTTAAAAAAATGACAACATTCGATGCAGGGTTA